>NW_024868220.1:0-43709 GCF_013358625.1 Macadamia integrifolia | reverse complement strand
AGAGAGTGAAAGAACCATCGGAGGAAAAGGATATTTTGTGGATGGGATAGTAGCCAAGGAAGCCCATTTGGATAGCCTAATCAAGAGAATTGAGGTTATTGTTCCTAGAGAGCCATTATCAGTCAATTTGGTTAAGATTTGTGCTTGGTGCGAGTCCCCTGGACATCTCCTAGAAGAATGCCCCAACACGTCTGGGGCCACTTCTAATGATAGTATTAATGCCTTATACTAGAATAATCCATATAGTAATACCTACAATCCAGAATTGAGAAATCACCCAAATTTCTCTTGGAATCAGGGCAACCAAGCAGGGCCTTCCAATTTTCATAATCAAGGTCAACATGGACTCCAAAGGCCTCCCTTTGCACAATAATTTTTTTCTCAAAATACTTTTCCTAGGTCAAATGTAGGACCTCAGGCTAGTTTTCCTAGGGCCCCTCTCCTATCATCTTATCAGCAACCCCCCCGGTTTACCAACACTAGAGAGGCAAGTAGAATAAGTGCCTTAGAAAAAAATATGGCCCTCCTCATAACAAGCCATCAAAATCTTATGAGAGAACTCACTCAAGTTGCCTCAATTATACATGAGAGGAAGAAAAGAACTTTACCCAGTGAACCAGAGCCTAACCCTAGGCATCATCAGCCTGTTAGTTCACAAACATCAACTAATGTACCACTGAATACAGTACAAGGTCAGATCCAACAAGGGCCCTCTAACCAATGTAATGTTGTTTATGCCCTTAGGAGTGGTAGAGAGTACCAACAGAGCGTTCCTAAATCTTCATCATCTATTACTCATGTTAACTCTCCTTCAGTTGAGGACACAAGTGTCTCTTGTTTCAGGTTCGTCTGATGAACCTAAAGATTTTTCTGAAACTAAAGATGATTTGGTTGAGAAAACCAAAAATGATTCTTCTGAACAAGGGCAAATCCCTAACAGTCCTTATGTTCATCCTGTCCCATTTCCTAATCGCTTGGTAAACAAAAGAAAGACTGCTTCCATGGATAAAATTTTAGAAGTCTTCAAAAAGGTAGAAGTGAGCATCCCCCTTTTGGATGCCATATCTCAGATCCCCACCTATGCAAAGGTACTGAAAGATTTGTGTACTCACAAACGTATCACTAGTGTACCCAAAAAGACGTTCATGGCAGGTAATATTAGTTCCATAATTACTCAGCCTATAGCAGCCAAGTATAAGGATCCAGGGAGCCCTACCATATCTTGTGTCATAGTCAACACCTACATTGAGCATGCCTTACTTGACCTTGGCGCAAGTGTGAATCTTTTACCTTACCATGTGTACAAACAACTTGGATTGGGATAATTGAAAGCCATTGGAACTACTCTTCAGTTGGCAGATAGGTCTGTTAAAATTCCTAAAGGGATGGTTGAGGATGTCTTACTAAAGGTGGGAAAATTTATTTTCCATGTTGATTTCATTGTGTTAGATACCAAACCCTTCTCAACCAAGGATGAGATCCCAATAATTCTAGGAAGACCACTCTTGGCTACCAGTAATGCATTAATCAACTGCCGGAATGGTTTCCTAAGATTATCTTTTGGTAATCAAACTATTAAGTTTAACATGTTTAAGATAGGCAAGCAACCATATATGGAAGAAGAGATTAATATGATTGAGGATTTTCTGGATTTTTCTGATGATTTAATTACCAAATTTGATATTAATTTTGATTCAGAATTCCAAGAGTGTATAGATGAGTTGGATGATGATAGTGAAAATTTCTTTTCTAAAATCTTGAGTCTTCACACACCTGTGGAGCCCTTAGGACCCCTTTCCAATTCCATTCCCAAACCTTCCATAGTTGAGCCCCCTAAGCTAGATCTTAAGGAGATGCCATCTAATTTGAGGTATACTTTCCTAGGGCCTGACCATACTCTTCCTGTAATAATTTCTTCAAATTTGACTTCTAGCCAGGAAGAGGAGTTACTTAAAGTGTTAAAAGATAATAAGGAAGCCCTAGGTTGGACCATGGCTGATATCAAGGGTATAAGCCCTTCTATTATGCAACATCATATACATCTTATGGAGGATTCCAAACCATCCACAGAACCCGAAAGAAGTGCTAACCCAGTGATGATGGAAGCTATTAAGAAAGAGATCCTAAAGTGCTTGGATCATGGAATAATTTATCCTATTTCTGACAGTCAATGGGTAAGTCCAGTTCATGTTGTGCCTAAGAATTCTAGTGTCACTGTAGTTCCCAATGCCAATAATGAACTAATTTCAATCCGTGTCCAATCTGGGTGGAGAGTGTACATAGACTATAGGAAACTTAATATGGCAACCTGGAAGGACCACTTCCCATTGCCATTCATTGACCAAATGTTAGAGAGGTTAGCTGGACATGAATACTATTATTTTCTTGATGGATATTCTGGCTATAACCAGATCCTAATTGCTTTAGAGGACCAACATAAGACCACTTTTACATGCCTATATAGAACATTTGCTTACAGGCGAATGCCCTTTGGGCTTTGCAATGCCCCTGTTACGTTCAAACAATGCATGATGAGCATATTTTCTGACATGGTTAAAACATTCTTAGAAGTATTTATGGATGACATTTCAATTCATGGGAATTCTTATTCTGAATGTCTTCATCATCTTTTTCTAGTTTTGAAAAGGTGCATATCTAAGAATTTGATTTTGAATTGGGAGAAATGCCATTTCATGGTTAAATCTGGTATTATTTTAGGCCATGAAATATCCAAGGAGGGAATTAAGGTAGATAGAGCCAAAGTTGATTTAATTGATAATTTACCACCTCCTTAATCTATTAAGGACGTTCGATCTTTTCTAGGGCATGCGGGCTTCTACAGAAGGTTTAATAAGAACCTTAGTCAGTCAGCCTGACCTCTCACTTCATTACTTGCCAAAGATCAAACTTTTGAGTTTTCTAAAGAGTGCCTAGAATCCTTCAAACAAATTAAGAAGGAGTTGACCAATGCACCCATTATTCAACTACCTGTTTGGACTGAACCTTTTAAACTGATGTGTGATGCTTCGGATTTTTCCATTAGAGCGGTTTTGGGTCAAAGGATTAATAAGTTGCCCAATGTCATTTATTATGGTAGTAGGACCTTAAATAATGCACAACTTAATTATACAACCACTGAAAAAGAATTTTTAGCAGTTGTGTTTGCATTAGAAAAGTTTCGATCGCACTTAGTTGGTTCACATGTGGTGGTGTATATTGATCATTCTGCTCTCAAATATTTAGTTTAGAAGAAGGATGCCAAAGCCCGTCTCATTAGGTGGGTTTTACTTCTGCAAGAGTTTGATTTAGAAATTAGGGATAAAAAATGAGTTGAAAACCTAGTTGTAGACCATTTATCCCGGCTTCGCAATTCCTTGACTGTCAATTCTCCAGTTAATGAGAACTTTTTAGATGAATAGTTATTTACAGTGTCCAGTGAACCATGGTTTGCTGACATTGTCAACTTCTTAGTTTCAAGTGTGA
Organism: Macadamia integrifolia; assembly: GCF_013358625.1. Lineage (NCBI taxonomy): Eukaryota > Viridiplantae > Streptophyta > Magnoliopsida > Proteales > Proteaceae > Macadamia > Macadamia integrifolia. The sequence continues at coordinate 40,226 of NW_024868220.1, read as the reverse complement.
CTCCGGATCACTGATCCACCTAAGATAAGCATAGGTTTCATTCCCAAGTTAAGCACTTTTTCTGGGATGATCCTTATTTGTTTAAGATATGTTCGGATCAGATTATCCCACGATGTGTTCCTGAACATGAGTAACATTCTATTCTCTCTTTTTGTTATGATCATGCATGTGGTGGACACTTTTGACCTAAGAAGACTGCCGCAGAGGTTCTCCAATGTGGATTTTATTGGCCCACTCTTTTTAAAGATGCTTTTGATTTTTGCAAGGGTTGTCCCGCCTGTCAGTCTTTTGGCCGTATCAATAAGAGGAACATGATGCCCCTCAACCCTATTTTGGTAGTTGAGATCTTTGATGTATGGGGCATCGATTTTATGGGACCATTCCCTAATTCCTTTGGGAATTTGTACATACTTTTGATCGTTGATTATGTTTCTAAATAGATAGAGGCCATACCTTGTAAAACTAATGACCACAAAGTAGTGGTCCAGTTTCTAAAAGAGAACATTTTTTCTCGCTTTGGTGCATCACGTGCAATAATTAGTGATATGGGTACTCATTTTTGTAATTGGCCTTTTGAGGCCCTAATGAAAAAGTATGGGATCTCCCATAAGTTATCTACCCCTTTTCTCCCCCAAACTAGTGGCCAAGTGGAGGTGTCTAATAGGCAGATCAAACAAATCTTGGAGAAAACTGTTAATCCCAACCGTAAGGATTGGTTCCTTAGGCTCATTGATGCCTTGTGGGCCCATCGGACTGCATTCAAGACCAATCTTTGTCAGTTTCCCTACCGTTTGGTGTATGGGAAAGCTTGCCACTTACCAATTGAGTTGGAGCATAAGGCCTTTTGGGCCATCAAGAAGCTTAACTTTGATTTGTCTGATGCGGGAATTCATCGTAGGCTCCAACTATCTGAGTTGGAGGAACTTAGGAATGAAGCCTATGGAAGTTCTAGAATTTACAAGGAAAAGACCAAAGCTTTCCATGATAAGCACATTCTGCGTAAATCTTTTGCAATTGGTGATAAGGTCTTATTGTACAACTCTTGATTGCATCTTTTTCCTGGTAAGCTTAGATCCCGATGGGATGGCCCATTTATTGTCCATAATGTATATCCCCATGGGGCTGTGGAGATTTTGAATCCAGGAACAGGGGTAATTTCGAAGGTTAATGGTCAGCGTTTGAAACCATTCCTCGAGTTTCCTAATACTGGTAGTGAAGAGGTCATGGATCTCCATGAACCTCTTTACACTGATGATTAACTTTTAATCCGGTATGATCCCCTTGAATTGTCTTTGTTTTTAATTCTTTCTATGTATTGAGGACATTGCATGACTTAAGTGTGGGGGAGGGAAACCAGTTTCTGCTTTTTTCACTTTGTTTTATTTTTTTTTCTTTTTATTTTTTTTTTGAGCTTGCTAAAGGATGAAGTCCTACTTTGGCTTTTGGCTAATGATCATACCATTCGGTTGCTTGATGTATGAAAATAAAAGTTTTGACTAAGGTACCCATTTTGAACGTATAAAAACCCTGTTGAGAAGAAAGAAACAAGCCTGTGTTTTGAGATGAGACTTTCTTTTGAAAAATAAAAGACCCCTGTTTTATGGTGTTGAACCATATGTAAGTCTGTGGGTTCCTTGTACTTTTGATTTGGAGTTGAGACCTTTTTAATTTGGCATGGGTTGACAAATGCACAATTTTAAATGAAATGTGAAATGTGGTATAAAGAAGAATAAGAGTTGATTCCCTTGGAACTAGACAGGGCATTGCACCTCAGGAAGCGTGGTGTCTTGATCGAAATTCCTTGGGAGGAAACTTCTGAAGGAACTCTAGCATCACTGTCTTTGTGGGTATATACAAAAAAGCGAAGCTACATAGTAACTTGGGTTTCTGGTGTTTGCTCCACCATGTCATTCAGGCCAAAAGTAGTGGAGTAGAATAGAGTTTAAGAGAAAAAAAAAGAGAAAAAATGTGCAAATGTCATTAATTCATAGTAATATGTTTTGGTCAAAAATACTCTAACGCCTTAGTCATTGGTTCCCTATTTCTTCACAAGTGGTTTTACCTTAAGATAAGGATGTTTTGGAAGAGACAAGGTGAGTTCCAAATTAAGAAATATGTTAGTGCCTGGAATTGATCAAGGGTAATAAAAGTTCAAGTGTGGGGGTCCCTTGTAAGAAAAATTATCTTTGCTCCAGATCGGTATGAGCCTTACCTTTAGCCAAGGTTGGGATTTATTTATTCTGAATTTTGGGTATATATTCACTGCAAATACCCACAAGACACAACTCGTCCACTAGGGTAAGTTAGGGGTTTAAAGGCTTGTTGCACGTCCTAAATGCAACCATGATTCCTACGAAAGTGAGTTAGGCTTTTTCTTTCATTTCTTTATTTATTTATCTTGCTCGAGGAAGAGCAAAAGTCAAGTATGGGGGAATTTAATGAGAAAAATAATGTGTGAAATCTTAGAGATATAAGTGTACATTTTACCCCACTTTGGATGATACTACTTTTATTTTTCTTCTTTTTTTTTAGTTTTCAAGTCTACAAGAGAAAGTGCTTAAAGTGAATCAAGAACCAGTCCAAAGGTAGGACCCACTCATTGGTACCACATCCTCTCTCCTACAGAATCTTAAAGATTATTTTCTCTCCTTGCCACCTCACAAGATCTTGAAGATGCTATGCAGAGATTCCTTTTTGATTTAATCAATATTGCAAGATATTAGTGAATATTGTAAGGAAAGAATAGAATTTGTTAATTTTGGAAACAGATTCTCTCTTTCCTCACACAATATCTTAGAGAATGAGGATTTTTACCAAGATTTAATTTTATTTTATTTTCTTTCTTTTCTTAAAGAAGACTTGTAGAAAGGAGGCAAGAAAAAAACCCTATAAAAGCCCCTTCCTCCCCCCCTCCTATTTTATTATTCCCCTTAGTTTATTTTCTAGTTTATGCTTAGTTTTCTTCTCTCTCTCCCTCTCTCACTCTTTAGTTTTAGTTTTTCTCTATTTTTGCTTCAATCACTTTTGTAATAGTTTTTTATGTCAATTAATGCAAGCACTCTTTTATTCTTATTCAGCCTTTTATGTTTATGATTTATGCGATTGAGTTGTAATTTTTAAAGTTATAGTTCTAGGCTTAGATCTAGGTGACAAGATCACGAGCTGTGGAGCATCTTTTTTTTTTTCAAGTTCAGTTTTTTTTTTCAAGATTTGTTTTCTCAAATCACCCAAGCTTTCAAGTTCAACCATTGATTCAAGTAAGTAGGCTCCTTCAGTAGTCTTCTCTCCCCCCTCTCATTCCATCTTATGACTACCCTTTCTTTCTTATTTTAGGATTTTAATTTCAGTCTTTACATTATTGCTATCCCTTTCCCCAAAGGTTCATGGCTAGTGTATGTGTTGGTTTTGCCCTTCCTAGCCATAGAACCATCAATTTATTGCTTTTATTTTAATTGTCTCACTTTCCCTAAAACCAAGTAGAGTAACCCTTGTAAGAGTGACTCTTTAGTCAAGTAGGGAAGCTCATATTATGATGCATTCCTCGGGCTAAGTAGAGAAACCTACTTGTGAGTCTCCCCTTTCTTTTACTTTATTTTTATTTCAACATTTTTTTTCTTTATTATTTTTTTTAAATTACGTGGTTTATTTATTTTTAGTTATTTATTTATTTAATTTTAATTGCGTGGTTTGCGTCTTTAAATTCTTAGATGACGAATGGTTAGGACGTTATTTTAGATACATATGTTTAGGACGGTAATTAAAATTAGATTACAACCATTAATCGGTTCACTTTCGTATTATTAAAAGAAATAAAAAAATAATGTGGCTGCTCTCCCTGTGTTCGATCCGTAGCTACACTGATCCGTACACTTGCGATTATATTTTAAAATCTCAAACTGTGTGCGTGCCCATGTTGCTAGCCTTCAGGTGAGTGGAGGCGGGGTGTGACAACGAGTGGTATCAGAGTGCGATACTCTGCTTTAAGTCATAAACTTATGAAATGTTAGGACTACTGGTGATTAGGTTATAAATAAAAGCTTAAAGATAAGTACATAAATCATAGTTCACACATAGGAGACAAGTTGAAGATAGAAGCCGATAACACTGATAATTTCATTAATGACAAATTCAGCTTACAACTTTGAGAGAGGAGAATACAAGACTTAACTAGGAGCCAATTACATAGATGATAACTACCTGCTGAACAACTCTCAAGTTTATAATATTATTAACACAAATAAAACATAATAGGATCACAATCCTAAGAACAAGATTGAAAGATAGGAGGACCTAGGAAAAACTACTGCTGGGGTGGATCACTGGGTGGTACCGAAGAAACTAGAGAAGTATCTGCCAGCCCGAAATAAGTTTCCCACCTATGGGTCCATACCTCCAGATGACTTACCCTATCATCGATGCTGTCCAAACGGGTGTTTAGACCCCGTAAACCTGTTTCCATAGCCTGTATCACCCGATCCCAACCTACTGCATCACCTGGTGTGATTGAAGAAGAAGCACCACCGGCATATTGAGATGAAGTGTAAGGAGGAGGTGGGGTAGTTCCCCTACAGCCTTGATGTAATAGAGGTCCATCATCTTCACTATCGTCCCCATCTTCCTCGCTCTCCTCGGCGTCCTGGTCATTTTTCATATCCATACCCTGGTCACCTCCTATAGGGACCATTACCGGCACCCCCTCAGCATCACTACCATCATTAGGGTCAATCTTCATCTTCACTAAGGAGTGTAAATCAAAAGGATACCTCTTGGCTCCATCTGTAGGCTCGTCAGAATAGGGGACCCCAAAGTGTACAAAAATGCTAGTAAGAAGATTCTCATAAAGCAAATTTCCATCCTTTGGGTACTTGGCCTGGTATGCCATATGCCGCATCAATAGGTATGGAAGGTTGATCTGGAGACCCACATACAAGCAAAGGGTAACATAGGCCTGGAGAAGAGAAACTTTATTGAAATGACCTCCAGCTGATAATATGTTTAATTGAACTACCCTACAAAGCACCTTGGATGTGGTCCTGAAGCAACTAAACCTAGTCCATCCACCGGTGGTTCCAGTCAACTGTCGACATATCTCATCTAAACTATCTTGGGGCATGAAGGCTCCCCTTCTAGTCTTGGGAGCACAATATACACTCTCCCCGGTGCTTGAAATCCCAGTAATAGCACCAAACTCGGCTATGGTGAAGGAGAGGTCTACTCTCATAACTTGGCTCATGAGATGATAATCATTCTCCCCCACTTCCTCACCCCTCAGATTGCAAAAGAACATTTGGACCAAGCAAGGATAACATCTGTCCCCTAGGTCCAAGAGGGGTGACCAACCCAGTGCCTGGAACCGCCTCACTATACCAAAGGAAGGCATCTGACCATGCAATATTTCCTTCCCGGAATCCACAAGTTTACTTCCAAACACCGCCCATTTCTGCACACTTTCCATAGAGTTAAACCAAAATCTATCAAAGTAGGGTTCTAAAGGAGTTGAAATCTGTCCTGCAGCATTTCGACTTCGTGTCTCTCTTCTAGAACTTATGACTGCATACAAACACAACAAATATCCATATCCAATAAAGTGTATACAAAAAGAAAGGCACATTTGAAAAGAATGCAAGAAATTTCACATAAATCCCTAGTTAGGGTTTCACAGAGAAGAAAATTTGGGAAAAATGGAAAAACTAGCAAAATGGGAGGAAAACCTTACCTTACCTCTTGCGCGAAATATGGTGTGGATTGGTGGCAAAGATCACCGAATGATTTCTTCCGACCTTGGGAGAGCTCTCCGATCGTTCTTGGCAAGAAAAGGAAGAGGTTATGGTGAAAATGGGAGTTCTCGGTCAGCCCTTTTAAAAGACAGTAAAAGTGTTCACCGGCTGGTCGGTGAAATAATTACCATTCACCTGTGAACATCCATCGGTGAAGGCAACAAGGTGAGAGTTTAGTTTCTTTTCTTTATATGTGTGGGTCCATTTTACATATTTTCTTCCCTCAATATGTGGACACGAAGGATGTGGGTGTCTGAGCCTAGTACATAAAAAGACTTGAATATGCATGCTCAGTTGTACTAAGTTGCCTATGTTACCTCTTATACAGGAAGGTTCATTGACTCCTAGAAAATCACAAACACAGGTGGGACGGCTGCCTAAATGGCCATGCCATGCTACTACATCTACTATGGGTTGGCCACCGACTTCGGAACCAAGTAGAGAAGAGGTGCCCAATACCACAGCACAGGTAGCCCCTCCTGCTCCACCTATACTTTCTGCCCAAGATGTAGTGTCAATTATGGGCAACATGTTATAAGGACTACAATAGCAACAAAATGTGATGATGCAAGGGTTGCAACAGCAGCAACTGGAGTTTATGACGGGTCTAAATGCACAGATCAATGCTGTGTTTCAGACTCGAGAGGCACTGGCTGTTCCACCACAGACACAGCCAGTACCTAACGTTGCTCCTACCACTATTCCCCAGGCACAACAAGTCCCAACACCAATGGCTCACCACACAACCCACCCAGAAGGCTCCAATGTACATTATGCCCCACGACCTAATGCACCACTAACACAGGGGCAAATGACACCACAGAGCCAAGCCATACTGCCTATACCTATGGACAATGTGAAAGTGATGGAAACGTTCCAGAAGTTTAGGCCTCCCTACTTTGGTGGGATTGTGCAGGACCCTTTGGCACCCACCAAATGGGTAGAGGGAATGGAGAAGGCATTTAAGATAATGACCCTCATTGAAGAAGAGAAACTGATGTGTGCCGACTACCAACTACAAAATTAGGCAAATGCATGGTGGAAGTCCACTGAACCCATCCTAGTGGCCCTACAGCCTAACCTCACATGGGAACACTTTAAAGTGGTGTTCTACAACAACTACTTCCCAGACAGTGTGAGGGAGAGGAAGGAAACAGAGTTCATGGAGCTGAAACAAGGGTCCAACTCTGTATTGGAATATCAATAAGATTTTGAGAAGTTGTTCTTCTTTGCACCTGAGCATTTGAAGGTGGATCAGGAAAAGGCGAAGAGATTTGAGAAAGGGTTAAGATTCGCTATAGGGGCTGTGTTAGTGGCTCAGTACCTACACAGTTATGCCCAGGTGGTTCAGGCTACCAAATCCATTGAGAACAAACAAAGAGAGAACTATCATACCATACAAGGGAAGAGGATAGTGGCACCTAGCAAGTTTGGTAAGGGGACATATTCTAGTGTAGCCTCAGGTCAGTATAGAAGATCATAAATAGGACAAGCACCACCACCACCTAGACCCATGGTAGCATAGTCTCAGACGGTCCCCTTAAGGTGTTTTGTCTGTCAGCAAACGGATCACTTTGCAAGGAATTGCTCACAGAGGAGACCGGGTAACCCTTATGTAGGACCAGCCAGATCAGTGCAGCCATTATCCACCACCCATCTGGCTCAGGCACCACGGGGAGCTAGACTGCAAGGGAAAGTGCTTGCACTGACTACTGAGGAAGAGAAGGCATCGCCTGGAGTGGTCACATGTACCTTGTTGATATCGATGACCCTTGCATATGTTTTGTTTGATACTGGTGCATCACATTCATTTGTATCCCCCACTTTTTCCGCTAAGATAAATATCAAGCCAAAAATGTTAACACACAAGTTAGTAGTTATCACACCGACTGGGAGTGAGGTAGGATTAGAGGAGATTTATGGGTTGTGTCCTATTCAAGTCTATGGATAGGACATGATTGCTCATTTGATTAAATTAGAGATGCGTGACTTCGATGTTATCTTAGGTATGGATTGTTTATCCGCCTATAGGGCATGTGTTTTATGTGCTGAGAAGAAAATTGTATTCAAACTTCGAGAAGGAGGTGAGTTTGTTTACAAAGGAAGAAAAGTCAAGAAGTCCAAGAAACTAGTGATATCTGCACTTGAAGTGAGAAGATTACTAGAGCAAGGATGTGAGGCTTATTTGGCATCTATAATTGACACAACTAAGGAGGGCAAGTCGGTAGAGGAAATAGAAGTAGTGAGAGAATTCTCAGACATCTTTCCTGACGACTTACCTGGACTACCCCCGGACCAAGAGACTGAATTCACTATTGATCTGATTCCTGGGGCAACACCTGTATCAAAAGCTCCATATAGGATGGCACTTTCAAAACTAAAGGAATTGAAGGAAAAATTACAAGATTTATTGGAGAAAGGGTCCGACCTAGTGTGTCCCTATGGGGAGCACTGGTACTCTTTGCTAAGGAGAAGGATGGGAGTACGAGAATGTGCATAGACTGCAGGGAACTCAATAAACTAACTATCAAGAATAGGTATCCGTTGCCCAGAATCGATGACCTTTTTAATCAATTACAACGTGTAACCACGTTCTCCAAAATTGACCTCAGATCTGGTTATCATCAACTCAAGATCAGAGAGGGTGACATCAGGAAGACAGCCTTCAGGACCCGTTATGGACACTATGAGTTCCTAGTTATGCCATTTGGACTAACCAATGCCCCTGCAGTGTTCATGGAGTTGATGAATAGAGTATTCCACGATATGTTAGACAACTTTATCATCGTGTTCATCAACAACATTTTGATCTATTCAAAGAGCCAAGAGGAACATGCTACCCATTTGAGATTTTCCCTTCAGAGATTGAGAGAGAAGCAGTTGTATGTAAAATTCAGTAAATATGAGTTTTAGGTTACACAAGTGCATTTCTTAGGGCATGTTGTCTTAGAGAAGGGCATTACAGTTGATCCTGGAAAGGTAGAGGCTGTGGTAGAATGGGAGGCACCTAAGAATGTAGGTGAAATTCTTCCTGGGGTTAGTGGGATATTATAGAAGGTTCATTGAAAATTTTTCATGCATTTCTAGACCTATGACTCGACTAACACGGAAGGGAGTGAAATTTGAATGGTCTAAGGAATGTGAAGAAAGTTTCCAAGAATTGAAGCGGAAATTAATAACAGCTCTAGTACTCACTATTCCAGAAGGCACCGCCGGAATGGTAGTATATAGTGATGCATCCAAGTTGGGCTTAGGCTGTATGTTGATGCAAAATGGTAAGGTTGTAGCATATGCATCTCGACAGCTGAAGGACTATGAAAAGAATTACCCGACCATGACTTGGAGTTAGCAGCGGTCATTTTTGCTTTAAAGATCTGGCGACATTATTTATATGAGGAAAAGAGTGAGATCTACAACGATCATAAGAGTTTGAAATACTTTTTCACCCAAAAGGAGTTGAATATGAGACAAAGAAGATGGTTGGAACTGATGAAGGATTATGATTGCACCATCCATTATGATCCGGGGAAGGCCAATGTAGTGGCTGATGCATTGAGCAGGAAGTCTCAGACTCTATCCCTAGCAGCCTTGATGGTGAATGAATAGCTGATTGAGGAAGCTAGAAGAATGGATTTAGAACTACTAACGAATAAGGTGGTAGTGACCTTGGTTGCACTTATGATACAACCATCGTTAGTGGGGAAAATCCAAACCGCACAAGTACTAGATGAGGATCTTCAGAAAATAGTAAGTGATACCAAAGAAGGAAGACAAAAAGATTTAAATTTCAAGTTGACTAAAGATGGGGTCCTCAAGTTCAAGGATAGACTTTGCGTACTAAAGGATGAAGAGATGAGGGGATTAATATTGAAAGAAGCTCACAGTTCACCCTACTCCATCCATCCCAGTAGTACAAAAATGTACAAGGATTTAAAAAGGTCCTATTGGTGGTGTGGCATGAAAACTGACGTAGCCACCCATGTAGCCAGGTGCTTGAATTGCCAACAGATCAAAGCAGAAAGACAAAGGCCACATGGCGTATTACAACCCTTACCCGTACCAAAATGGAAGTGGAAAAATATTACCATGGATTTTCTCATAGGATTGCCGCATACTCAGAAGGGGAATGACACAATCTGGGTAATTGTAGACCGACTGACCAAGGTGGCCCACTTCATCCCTATGAGAATTACTTACTCTATGGAAAAGTTTGTTCAACTGTATGTTGACAATATTGTCCGATTACACAGTGTACCGACAAGCATTGTCTCCAACCGTGATGCCAGATTCACCTCCAACTTCTAGAAATGTCTACAGCAAGCAATGGGGACACAACTGAATTTCAGCACGGCATTCCATCCATAGACAGATGGGCAATCAGAGAGGACTATATAGACCCTAGAGGATATGTTACGGGCTTGTGTGTTGGATATGAGCTATAGTTGGGATGAGAACTTGTCACTCATGGAGTTCTCCTACAACAATAGCTACCAAGCTACTATAGGCATGGCACCTTATGAAGCCCAATATGGTAAGAAATGCAAAATGCCTTTGTATTGGGATAAAGTTGGAGAAAGGAGGATCCTAGGCCTGGAATTGATCCTAGGCCTGGAATTGATCCAAGCCACTTATGAGAAAGTGGATGTAATCAGGGAGAGAATTAAGGTAGCACAATCAAAACAGAAAAACTATGCAGATGTCAGACGGAAACACCTAGAGTTTAAGGTGGGTGATAAATTTTTTCTGAAAGTCTCCCCAATGAGATGAGTGAAGATGTTTGGCAAGAAGGGAAAGCTAAGTCCTCGATACATAGGACCTTATAAGATATTGAGTCCAGTCAGAATAGTAGCTTACCGGGTCGCTATGCCACCCGAATTATAAGGAGCTCATAATGTATTTCATGTTTCCATACTCAAGAAGTACGTTTCTGATCCAGCTCATATTTTGACACATGTACCCTTGGAACTTGACGCTGATTGGAAGTATGTAGAACAACCAGAAGAAATCATTGACCGGAGAGACCACATTCTCCGCAATCGGACTATTTCTTAGTACTAGTCAAGTGGAGGAATCACTCCAAACAAGAAGCAACTTGGGAACATGAGGAGGAAATGAAGAAGAAATATCCTCAGTTGTTTGGATCACCAGGTATGCCAAATTTCGGGGACAAAATTTCTTGTAAGGAGGAGGGAATGTTATACCCGAACCCTAAAACTTCCTATTTTAATGTTCAGATGCGACACCGGAGGACACCAGTACCAGTGAGTACTAGGTTGCATCTGCCTTTTGCTGAGGAAGGAAGGGCGACCCCATTTGCACCTGCTACCTATGCTTAAGTAATTAGAAGGGATTCCAGACCCGAAGGAAAAGGTCAGTTGAACCTCACACACACTAGAAACCCTAGAGAAGGCCCCACTCAAACTGAGGAGAGATCTCCATACAAAGTGACCAGTTCAGTATTCACCGGTTGATGGTCACCAGCAGATGGAGCATCCACTGGTGAACACCATACGGTAAGTGCACAGGCTAGTTTTGGGTTCTCACTGTGGGACCCGAGACTTCACGATTGTGCACCCCAAACCCATTCACATTAATGGAACAATGTGTTAGGGAGTTGATTAATGTGGCGGGACATCTCAAAGAGGGTCGTTAGTGCCGAATAGCGGAATAACCCGGTATTGGATAAAAACCCATTAATTTCCCAAACAGCCCTTAGTGGGACTTAAGTGGCTATAAATGGGGCTCTTACCATTCATTTCTTCTCCTACCAAAATAGAAAGAAGGAAAGGGAGAAAGAAGAAGAAGAAGAAGAAGGAGGAGAGCAAAGGAGGAAGGAAGGAGGAAGGCTAGGGCTCCATTCTTGAGGTAAGCCCATATGCTCATCTCTCCACACACACACACATAAATATCTCTCTCTCTCTCTCTCTCTCCTTCCCATTTCACTGTTTATTAGAAGTAATGGAGACCCAACCAAATTCCACTCACCCAACCATAAAGACTACATAATAGGAGGGGAAATTAGAGTAAAAGACCTACATTGGAAAGGTTATTCACTCAACCTTGGGTCTAAGGACAAATCCCTATGAAACCCCTAACCAAAACCTTAGGATTTGGGAATTTGAGCAAATCCTCTATGACTTAACATCTTAACCTAATCCTAAGTTGGGAAAAATTGAAATTAAACCTATGTATGGTGTGTGAGAGTGATTTTATGAGCCATTAATGACCATTCCATGAGCTCAACCTAAGTCTTCCCCAATTTAGCTTAACCTAGACTTGTGTATTAAGGAAATTTGGTGTATCTTGAAACCCTATGTTGATCTACTCACTAATTTCACTAAATCTAAGCTAATGAAGTGTGTAAGGATGCCCTATATGAAAACCAACCCTAAAATCACAAAACCCAATTTGTAAACTATACAAAGGAGGGAGAAGGGAGGAATGGAGTTGGGAAATGACACCCCACTGAAAAATACGTATTTCCACCACCATACACAAAGGCCACAGGGCCAATAGGGCTAATCTGGGCAAGAAAACCCTGATTTTAACTTCACCGGTTGATGGTCACAGGCCAGCCGATGAAGGCAGGGACCATCCACCGGTGAACTCATCGACGGATGACCATCCACTGGTAATCACCCACTGGTGAACCATTTGAAAGCTAAATTTTTATCCTTTTATTGGGGCACGAGTCCTAGTGTCCCACTCCTCTTTGAATAACTGAATAACCTAAAAACATTATGTATCCTAGGAGTGGAACTGAGAAGTGACGGGAGCACGCAACATGAAACCATCAACTATCTGCCACCATCTAAAACATGAGGTGAGGGGATTTTGTGTGTTTTTATGGAATGCTTGCATCATAATACATATGTGGATGAATTTTATCATTTTACATATTATTATATTATTCCTTATGTAAAGTGTTGATGTGGTATGAGAATATGGATTATGAATGTGCATGTGTGCGTGTGCATGTGTGTGTGACTGGGGTGCAGGGTGGCCAACGGTTGGTGCCGGTGGCACTGCATGCTCAGGGTGAGTGTGCGTGTGTAGATGTGTGACTGGGGTGCAGGGTGACCAACAGTTGGTGTTGGCGGCACTGCATGCTTAGGGTGAGTGTGTGTGTGTGACTGGGGTGTAGGGTGGCCAATGGTTAGTGCCGACGACACTACATGCTCAGGGTGTGTGTGAGTGTGTGAGTGTGATTGAATTGTGTTGTGGCATATTAGAATGCATTGGGCTAGGATAACCACCCTGATGCTACAACCCTTACCAATAGGGGTTTACGTATTGGCTAATTCTCTCATCTGACGGTCTGTGGTTGGGGATGATTTTCGGTGACTGAGGTGTGAAGATTCCAACGTCGTGACAGACCCTCACACGATGTTTGATTCGATGATAGGTATACCCTACATGCGATATTGGATTCGGTGTAGTGGTATTATGGGAGGGTTATTAATAGGGGTTTGTCGGGTAACGATGTGGTTTCGAAATCGGCATGCTTCTGACTCGCAACTAGCTAGTATCCCTGGGGACTGATAACGTACATTCATGAATAGGGATAACACCTACGTTGCAGTAGCACTTATACCCCTTTGGATTTAGAAATTGTTGCTTAGAATTGCTTGATAATAAATGGATCATGTCATTGCACTCATATAATTGCATTTATATTGATGTGGTCTGGCATGAATATTTATACTGTTGCATTTTCTTGGATTGTCATGATTGCTTGTGTGTGTTACCCCTCACTGGGCTTCATGGAAGCTTACCCCCCGTTGTTACCCCTTTTTAGATGTTGGTTCAGGAAATCCTTTGGAAACTATGATCGAGGTCTCGGCTCTCTACGGAGGTGACCTCTGGGATGAGGAGATGGTTGCGCACGAGGATGGATACATGTGCGATGATTGTACATTTGGAGCACGCTGAGGATGGGAGTATCATCTTCTATTTTTTATTCTTTTTGTACTTAACAGATTTAGCTATGGGGGCATAACTGTAATTATGATCAAGATGTGAAAACATTCATTTTGTGTAAATATGATAAATATCAATAGAAGTCACCAGTTGACATATTTTGTTTATATTATAAGTGTGTGATTTTAGAATTCATTTCATAATCTTATGAACTTAAAGTACTGCATCATGGATCCTGGATGGATTGTGGACACGTGTGAGTGTCTATGTTGCTATCCTTCAGGTGAGTGGAGGTGGGGTGTGACACATAATCCTTCAACTGATGGGATGCATAAACAATGACTTTCCCATACTGCATCAATGCACAACCCAATCCCAACTTGGAGGCATCACTATATACAACCATACCACCTGTATCGATCGAAATAGTCAAAATTGAAGTTGCTTTGCCTTAGCTCCTTGAAGCTCTTTTCACAAGCATTAGACCACTCAAATTTTACACCCTTTCGTGTGAGTTAGATCATCGGAGTAGCAATGCAAGAGAAGTTCTCGATATACCTCCTGTAGTATCCGGCCAATCCCAGAAAAGTACGTATGTCTGCTGCACTCTTGGGAGTCTCCTAATGAGCACATTTATATGTGAAATCTAAATAGTAAAGCATGCCCTTTTACATATTTAGAATGGAGCAACCTTGGGTTTTACTCTCTTTTTATAGGTTTTGTATTTTAAAGGCCTTAAACATTATCGGGTATCATATCTCTCCAACAACAACTACCTAGTGTAGTTGGTGAGCTATGGTGTACAAAATTCCCTTGCTCACCAGGAGGTCTCAAGTTTGAATCTCACGATTGTCTTTTATTTGGGAGAATTTTGTTGAAGATTTCTTGCTTTTCACTCACTTAAAGCACTAAGGGCATGGAGGGGATTTCCACATCAAATTAGAAGATTGTCCAAATCTTCAAAGTAAGGAAAATCGTGGGAGGGGTTTCTTGTGCAAGAAGAGAAAACAAAAAGGAAAGAAAAAAAAAAAAAGGGAGAAATAAATCTTATCCAAATCTTCTCTCTCCTCCACATCATCACTAGAAGATTGTCCAAATCACACAAAGCAAGAAGGAAAATCATCTAAGGGAAAGAAAAAAAATCAACCAACAAGGGATGTGCGCAAGATTTGAAGAGAGGGAGAAAAATAAGAGAAAAATAAATAAGAAAAGGAAAGAAAATAAGCAAAAAAATTATAGAAAATTTCTCCAAGTTTATTTCTCTCTTCTCTCTCCTCCACCTTGACACTTTTGGTCTCAAATGTTCTTACCTACCAATTGTGGTTTTCTCCCTTTTAGAAAAGAGAAATTTGTTACCCTACCTCCCCATTCCCTATAAATACAACTCATGTAAGAGGAGGGGGGACACTTCATTCTTCTTCTTCTAGGGTATTTTTTAGTTGCTCTCTCTCTCTCCCTCTCTCACTCTCTTTAGTTTTAGTTGTTCTTTATTTTTTTCTTTAATCACTTTTGTAATAGCTTTTTATTTCAATTAATGCAAACACTCTTTTATTTTTATTCAGCCTTTTATGTTTATGATTTATGCAATTGAGTTGTAATTTTTAAAGTTATTGTTCTAGGCTTAGATCTAGGTGACAAGATCACGAGCTGTGGAGCATCTTTTTTTTTCAAGTTCAGTTTTTTTTTTTTTTCAAGATTTTTTTTCTCCAAGCCTAGAAATTTTAGATTTGGTTCATTCCAGATCTGGTTTTTAGGATTGGCAGTATCTCAAATCACCCAAGCTTTCAAGTTCAAGCATTGATTCAGGTAGGTAGGCTTCTTCAATAGTCTTCTCTCCCCCCTCTCATTCCCCCTTTTGACTACCCTTTCTTTCATAAATTTTAATTTCAGTTATTTCATTATTGCTTCCCCTTTCCCCTAAGGTTCATGGCTAGTGTATGTGTTGGCTTTACCCCTCCTAGCCATAAAACCATCATTTTATCATTTTAATTTTAATTGCCTCCCTTTCCCAAAAACCAAGTAGAGTAACCATTGTAAGAGTGACTCTCTGGTCAAGTAGGGAAACTCATATTATGATGCATCCCTTGGGCTAAGTAGAGAAACCTACTTATGAGCCTCTCTCTAGCTTTATCCCCTTTCTTTTACTTTATTTTTATTTCAGCATTTTTTTCCTTCATTGCTTTTTAATTGCATGGGGTGTTTATTTTCAGTTATTTATTTATTTAATTTTAATTACGTGGCTTGCATATTTAAATTCTTAGATGATGAATGGTTAGGACGTTATTCTAGATACATATGTTTAAGATGGTAGTTAGAATTAGATCATAACCATTAATCGTTCACTTTTGCATTATTAAAAGAAACAAAAAAATAAAGTGGCTGCTCTCCCTGTGTTCAACCCGTAGCTACACTGATCTGTATGCTTGCCGTTACATTTTAAATTTCAAACGTCTCCCATTCTAGAACTACCTCTACCTTGCCTGGGTCAACCTCTATACCCTTGTTGGAAACAATGTGGCCTAGGAATGCCACCTGTGACAGCCAAAACTCACACTTGTTGAATTTGGCATAAAGTTGCTTCTCCTTTAACCGTTGCAGTACTAACCTCAGGTGAACGGCATGCTCCTCTGCACTCTTAGAGTAGACCAAAATGTCATCAATAAATACTATCACAAACTTATCCAAGACATCCAGGAATATCCGGTTCATCAAATCCATAAATGTTGTAAGTGCATTGGTCAACCCAAATGACATTACCAAGAATTCATAATGTCCATACCTTGATCCTGAGCTGGTGGTGGCCCGATCTAAGGTCGATCTTGGAGAACACCTTCGCACCTTGCAACTGATCAAATAAATCATCTATCCTTGGAAAAGGATACCGGTTATTGATGGTTAGCTTATTAAGCTCTCGATAATCAATGCACAATCTCATACTTCCGTCTTTCTTCTTGACAAACAATACTGTTGCTCCCCATAGAGACACACTAGGTCTAATGAATCCCTTCTTCAAAAGGTCTTGAAGTTGCACTTGCAATTCCTTCAACTCTGTGGGAGCCATGCAGTAAGGGGCCTTTGACACTAGTGCCGAGCTGGGGAGTAGGTTTATAGCAAATTCTGTCTCTCGGTCCAAGGGCAAACCTGTCAAGTCATCCGAGAATACATCGAAAAATTCACTCACCACATCTAGCTTGGTCAATGGCCTATTCTCTATCTCAGTATCCATCATAGATGCTAAGTAGCCTTGACATCCCTTATCCAGTAGCTTCTTCATCTTGAGCACGGATATGATAAATTTCTTGGGTTTCTTGGACTTATCCCCTTGGAACACAAAATCATCATCATCACAAGGTCTGAAAATGATAGTCTTCTCTGCACATGGCACACTAGCTCTGTATGTAGACAACCAGTCCATTCCTAAAATCAAATCGAAGTTGGTCATATCCAACTTGATCAAGTGAGCATTCAACTCATGATCACCTATGGTCACTAGACAAGGCTCATAAACATAGTTCAAGCCCACTACACTTCCTGTAGGGGTGTTCACAGCCAAACATTGAGTCAGTCCCTTGGGTGGAGTGCTCATCTTCTTTGCAAATGGTAGTGAAACGAATGAATGCGAGGCTCCTGAGTCAAATAACACATGTGCAGGCAATAATGATATCAATAATATATTGTCACTACACCGAGTGTAGCCTCGGCATCTTCTGCAATCATAGCAAACACACTGCCCTATGGTCTCTGGTCCTGTAGGGGATGTGCTGATCTAGGGGCTGAATATGTCTGTTGGGGCCTAGGTGGCATAGTGCAGGGTGCATCACCTGGCCTTCAGTGGGGGCATGTCCTCACCATATAGCCCAGCTAATCACAATGAAAGCATCTCAGGCTCGATCCCGAAGACTGAGATACAGCACTAGATTGGGAGGACTGAGAAGTCTGACTAGCATCAAGCCTCCTAAATTGCACTGAAGTTGGGTTGACATAGAGCACTCGGAAAGGTTTTTTGCCTCCCCTAGAATCAGTAGATCCCATTGGCCTCTTTCCAGTCCCTTCTGGGCTGTGAAATTGTCTATATGCCGATGGAACACCTTAGCATAGGTCTTATGTTTCAACCCCACAATGGTTGACCCAATACCTGGCCTCAACCCTTTCTCAAACTTCTTGACTTTAGCTCTATCTCCTCTAAGATGCTCAGGAGCAAAATGTAATAGCTCCTCGAAGCATTGTTGATACTCGAGCATAGGTCGGGAACCTTGAACCAACTGAGAGAACTCACTCTCTCTTCTATTCCAGAATCTTTCCAGAAAATAGTTCTCAAAGAAGGCCCCTTTGAAGTCTACCCAAGTGGGGTTTAAGTTACTAGCCCTCAGAATAGGCTCGGTGGCACTCCACCAATCATCAGCTTCATTCTGTAACTGATAGCCCACACATAAAATTTTCTGCTCATCAGTGCAGCCCATCAGTCTAAAAACCTTCTCCATTCCACCAATCTATCTTGATGGATACAATGGGTCTTGGCCCACCTTGGAGAAGCATGGGGGCCTAAGCCATTGAAACTTCTCCATCATTTTTGTCAAGTCTGTCCATCCCTCTATATGGGCTTGGGCTTGATCTGGCATCAGGTCTTGCACATGCCCATGCACTTGTGCCCCACCAGACGTTTGAAGAGTAGCCGATCCAATGGGTATTAGAACGGGTGCCAGTGGAGTAGGGGGTGTGGAATGTGTACTATGGGCTTCCACTGCCGTTTGGATTCTATTATCTATCCTGGCCATAAACTGGTTTTACCTTTCTTCAACTCCCCGCATCATGTTATTCATTATAGATGCCACATCCTGGGCTGTAAGTACAGGCAGAGCCGGAGGTGCATTACGAGGTCTACCCAATTCCGTGTAGGGGAAGCGGGAGGTGATGGGCGTGATTGGGATCGGGATCAGGTATTCTAGCCTGACATGACTCCTATGGAGGAATCTGATTAATGCACATGCATATGCAAGGTTACATGTAACTGGAACACATGGATACATAGTGGGTCCCACACATATTCCATAGTCAAAATTAGGGTTAGGGCATGCATAAGTGGGGTCCACACATATTAGGATCCGATCGCGAACGTATCCCAAAGGGGCACGCTATTAAAGTAACAAAATAAAATTTAGATTTAGAAAATAAAATAATTTATTTTTCAAATTAATCCATCAAAAACAGGGAGACTTATCACCGAATATATGGTTTAGTCCACCAAAAATATCAGTGTTATTTTCAATGGGCAAAATAGAGAGCAAATAGGGAATCTTTACTTCACCGAAAACAGGCACCAGAAGCATGCCCAGTGTTTTCGATGGGCTGTTTCCAGTGGCACCAAAACAGCCATAAGTAGGCTTGGGTTTGGGTTTCTTTGCACAAAACCCTATTTTAGCTTGTGGAAAATGTGTGAAAATGGCCAAGGACTTTGCAACCCATTCCCTACCTTCCTCTCGCTATTTCGTGATCAATTGGCACCGCATTCGTACCAAAGGTATTTCCTCTTCTTTGTAACCTAGTATTGTGATTTTCTTCTGTGAGCTTTACATTCAGCCATTGAATCTGGTTTTTCATCCTAAATCCTTAGGAATCATATTGTAATGATGTCTGGACGCCGTGTACGTACCCACTGTGGCATTGAATAAGAGGACCAAGACGCCGTCGCTCAGTTCAATCCAATCTTGTTCTGCTCTGTGGCTAAGAGAGACTGTTGGGAACTCTTCAAGTGTCAAAATATGGACCTAAGAGTCTATGTGAGGACCAATGACTTCCATGCATTCCATCTCCATCAACGGTTTGACGAGGTTGGGTGGTACCGCATCTTAAAACCCAACAAGTACTACTACTCCACATTGGTTAGGTTGTTCTACTCTAACTTGCAATGCGTGAACCGAGGTACCAAAGAGATGCGGATCACCTCCTATCTGAAGGGGGTGGAGATCTCCTTTGACATGGGGCAGTTGGCCAATATCCTGATGGTCAGCAATGCCGGTGACCTAGTGTACTGCCCCCCTTGGACTCCAGCATATGAATTCCAAAGTCCCAATACCTTTCAGGAGATAAATGATATGTTGACTAAGGAGGCCAAGGGATGGAACCTTCAGTCAACTATTTTACTACTCCAAAGGTCGTCTGTAGTGCAATTCAGTTGAATGTCCCTCCCACTTACAGACACTATGATGAGGTATCCACACTGCAAGCCTATGTGATCTACTGCGTGTACATGGGGGTATAGATACGTCTTCCTTACCTCTTTATGTGGACCATGGTACTCTAGTCCGAAGGAGTGGACCACCGAGTGGGAAGCCTATGCTATGGAAGAATACTTACTGACATCTTCCGCCGCTTCAGGGTGGACTTGGAGGGAGAGGCATGCTTGGGTGAAGAGGTCACAGACTTCAACCAAGATTCTCTAAGGAAGATGACCATAGATCTAAGGGAGGTGACTCCTATTCCAGGAGAGGGTCAGCAGCCTATGGAGGTAGAGGGTTGCAGTACCGATAATATCGGCGGCGATGCCGATGATGTTGGTGGAGGTGTTAGTGGTGCAGGAGGAGAAGCTACTGGGGTTTGTAGGGTTCCACCACCTAATCCCCAGACTATGGGTTCTATGGCTCCTTCTACTTCTCGGGGCACTAGGTGTGTGAGGCCTTACGATCTCAATGATGTTATGGCCCGCCTAGATACCACCACATCTCTGATGAGGAGCATAGATGGCCAACCCAAAAGCATAGACAAGACCTATTGTCTTATGGACAATAGAGTGGCTCCCTAGAGGCACAGATGCAGACGATGGTCTTCCAACTTGGTATTCTGGTGCCTCCTCTAGGAACACATGGTCCAAACAAGGCTTAGGGCCAGGGACAGAACCAGCAATAGCAGTGGCAAGAGCAGCAAGAGTAGTGGTATGGTTGCCACTGTAGCTTTTAGGATTTTTCTTTCCATGTTTTATTTGAGTTTGATTTTTTAGGTTTAGTTAAACTTTTACATTATGTCATTTTCTTCAGTTGTTTAATTTCTTAGACTTAGGCTAGTTAGGATTTCCTACTTTCAGTACTTTATTTTTCTTATGAAAAGTGTAAGTTGTGTATTCAAGTTCTCTCGTATAATGAAACGGCTTTAACACATATACTTGTCTCCTAATTGTGCAATTTCTATTATTGTTGTCTTGATAATTTTATTAAATCCTAATTTCCCCAAATTATGGTTTTGCTGAGATTGTGAGTTAAGGCAGACCATCGTACTCTGATACCATAGTTGTCACACCCCAATTCTAGTAGACCCAACTAACCATTAGGAATACCTCCGGTGTAAGTAAGACACGTACCTATCTTACAAACCTGCCAAGATCTCTGATAGCAGTACCTTAACATTTTCACAATCTCACATCACAAACCAACATAAGCAATGGAATCAGAGTATAGTCGTGGAATCATAAATAAAATGGGGAAACGTATAATGATAAACATAATATCACTAACCAAGTTATTCTGTTTACAATCCTTCAAGACTTACATATATCAAGTTTAAAACATAATATTCACATACCTATATCAACATAATCAAAAATACGCCGAACACCTTATGGCATCGCGTATGCACAAAAGTCACAACCACAGTCTTGGCCATGCTCCTTCACTTTCGACATCCACTGTCACTCACTCCGTACTTAGGTATGGAGAAAAAAAAGTCACTAGCCACAGGCACGATCATACCTGCATCATCATCTAAAAAGTATGTATACGTGGGGTGAGCTTCCAACTCGCTCAGTGGGGTGGGGTCAAGCACATCCAAGCAAGACTATAGCAGTAATAATTTATGATGCATGATTGCAAAAATTAAACACATAGTCCATGATGCTTATGATTCAGTTCATTTATTTATTATCCATCTAACAATACAAACTAAATCTGGTAAATGCTACTACGACACATTAGGCTGTATCCTTCGTCTCGGAACTGCGATCGACTATGCAAGGATACAAACCCTAGCTGTGAATAGAAGTCTACTGATCCCTATATGCATCCATGGGTCACCCAGCAAATCTTTGATAACCCCCTCCTAACAGTCACAACACCAGTACATCATTGGCCATGCCCGACAGGTTCCCACCTCTGGCAACAATCGCATCGTACCGTGGGTATGGCATTCTGGAAAGGAACATTGAACATACCATAATGGGTTATCCAACACCTCAACCCCTGTTGGCAAGGGTTCTAAGCATAGGAAGTGATACCTAACCACGTATATACTACATGCCTTCATAATGATACAGTTATTATGAATTACAAGATACCGACGAGACCTCGGCCACAAAGTGTAATCCATCTCCAAAGACAGTCTTGGGTACACGATAACAGTGAGACCTTGGCCACAAAGTGAAACCCGAGACTATTTATCTAATCTAGCATATATATCACAGTTAAGTATGGACTACACAACACCGGTACCAATCATCGGCCACGAAGTGCATCCATTTCCAAATGCAATCCTGGGGTACACGATACCAGTGAGATCTTGGCCACAAAGTGTAACCTGTGACTACAACTAACTCTAATGCACATAATCAATGCATGAATGCAACATAAATACGGAAATCATGGCACTGATACCACCTCAGCCACGTTGGATTCCATCTCACACACGACCAAACACACGACAATCATGGCACCGGTACCACCTCGACCACACCGGATCCCATCATACATCTTCATACAATTCATATCATATTCGTAAAATGACAAATGTAACATATCATCATCACATTTGAACAATTACAATTAAGTATATTATTTTAAGCATTTGAGCTACTTAATAATAATAAACATTCCAAAATAAACACAGTCCATCCCTCACCTGGTTTACGATCGAGTGTGTTTGGGTTCAAGTACGACCACCGATCGATCAATTCAATTCTAACTTCAAGGTACATGCGTGTCACTGTCTTATACATAAATGGAATCGTACATCAGTACGCATCGGGAACATCAGGAGGGACCAACACAGGTAGGGGTGTCAATCGGTCGAGCCGATCCAGTTTTAGTTGGGCTTAATCAGGCTTGAAGACTTTTAAAGGCTACACCGTGTCCGTCCATTTAACTAATCGGGCTTAGTTATTGAGGGCATGGTACACTTTATATTCGATCGGTCGACCTCAGGCTATAATCAAGCTACCTTAATCGGGCTTTAGTCTGGCCTTAACTGGGCTACGGACATGTTTAATGTTAAACGGGCTTTAACCGGTTTTTAAACGAACCCTCTTTAAAATGTGCTCTTATATTCCGGCCCACTCATGCAAACCCAAAAAAATGACAATAAATCAATAAATGATACCAAATATAACCATTATTTAAAATGTGAACATGTCTTTACCTTTTAGTTTTTATTCTTTAATTTGGGGGGTAAAATAGGTACTCTACAATCATTAAAGGGTCGGGCCAAGTCGGTGCACAATAGGCCCGTCTCGATCGGGCATTATTTGATCGGTCTCGGTTGGGTGCCCGACGGTCCAAGTAGCAAAACTGAGACCAACCATTTATAAACGGGATGGGCTCAAGCCCAACACGTTTAATAAATGGTCTGAGCTGGGCCGGTCTATAAATGGTAGGTCCCGATCGATTTAATCGGATCGGGCCACGAATTGACACCCCTAAACACAGGTCACCCCCAAAGGGTACAGACACTGTCCCCAAGTGATAGTACTATCACCGGAAACACCAACCGAAAATAAGGTATTTCCACAAAAAATATCAGTCCTATTTCTGGTGAAGTCAGAGAGCACATAAGGCTAATATGTCCACTGGAATTATGCCACTGCAAATAGACCCAGTGGATCCGATGGTCTATTTTCGGTGGTGGTTCAGGGTAGTCCACCCAATTTGGGGCTTTTTTACTCAAGCCCGATCGTCGAAATTTATTTTGTGGAGTTTGTAAAGGATGTTCCTAGCATCATTCTAAGCCAAGAAAATTTCAATTCCACTAAGCTGTTTGGGAGATACGCCGATCGAACGATCGAAACCCTAGTTGGTCTTTTGGCAATACATGTTGTCAGAGCTCACCGGGCTTAGTTCAAGCTCGGCAACAACGCCGGGAGGATAGAGCATGCATTATATGACCTTAACATGATTTTTACACTAATATTTCACCCATACCTAGCTTTTCTAGGTAAAAATGAAAAGAGAGAGTGGTATGGGAGGTTGTACTTACCTTCGGCAACAAGGTGGAAGCCACCAAGGTAGGCCTCCAACCTTCTCCTTCTTCCTCTTCTTATTCCTTCCTCTCCTCTTTCTCTCCTCTCCTCTCCTATTTTGTGAACAAGGGAAATGAGGAAATGAATCCTCATTTCCTAACTTATAACTTAAGTGGATCAGGGTTTGTTTGGGTTGGACCCCTTTTGGACCAATCGGGATAAAATAAATTTCGGGGCATGAGGACCTGACTATATAGGTCTGTAAAGTGCTCACACCATGAGGAAGGTGTGGAGGATGATTTGGGATCATCCAAAATCATTTACGATGCTAGTGGCAGAACCACGGGCATTGGAACCCTGATAGCATCCTGTCAACCCACCGAAAATAGGCACCGGATCGAGGCCCAAGATGCTTTTGATGGCTTGTTTTCGGTGGCTTGTTTCTTGCTATCTTGACAACTTGTTGTCCCATGGCTGGTCTCGCACGGGTGGTTGCCCTTGGACATGCTCAAGGTCTTTTGATAATTTGTTATGCGTGCCGGAATTCAAGTGTGCGGAGTTGGGTCACTTACCGTTTAGAATCGGAAGGTATGAATCTCCTCCAATTAGATAGGCACGCAATGCAAAAACATGTGGGGTCATCTCTACCCCTTCGACAATGCGTAGTCGCGAGCCAAAACCTGGTCGTACTTTCGATCTCTGATCCGAGGCCTGTCACAACAGTTCAAATTACACCGGATTAGGACACGGGTGTAACATTAGGTCCCTACATCAACTAAGTGCTATCAATGCCAAGACTCCAGAGTTCAAGTCCACTACCTTTTAGAAAGGGCTTATGTACGTGGAGGCACATGTTAATGGGAACTCCATTTGTGCATTGGTATACACAAGGGCTACCAATAACTTTGTCCCAAAAGTGGAGGTAAAGAGATTTGGATTTGGGGTGTTCAAGGAGGGAAGTTGGCTTAAGGCTATCAACTTCCAAGCTTGTCCTATCAGTGGTGTCGCTCAAGGGTGTCACCCTTGGAGGCTGCTCGGATGATGATGAGTATCCTTTGAGGTCTAAGGATCCTATATCAATAAACTGAGCAAATTCACAAACCATCTATGTGATGACTAAAATAACCCTAGTTTTCAGTCCAAAAGCTCTCGAGATGCCCGATGTCAGATTGTTTTGCTATACCCTCAATTTGGGAAAGAGTTGAGCTCCTTTGCTCCTTATTTGATAAAAGATTCCATTCATATGATCAAGATTTGTTCCTAATTAATTTTTTTTTGGCTAGTAGAGTCCCTAATTTCTATGCCCAATCGAGGTATGTAATATATGTGGAAAAACGATTTTTGAATCATCTGATACGGACACTTGTAGCCTAAGTTATAGGCATTCCAAGTTCATAGTACATATGTTGGATAGGCTAGCCCTAGCCCTAGCCCTAGCCTAATTCTTTTGAACTAACTCGATTTAGAAGTGAACCAGCCAAAATGGTAAAAAGTGCATAAAAAAGATTCTTAAATGAATCAACACAGGAAATGGTTCTGAATCTTTTAAATATGAAAAGGGTAAAAGGTTGAATCCAGCTTTGCCTGAGCTAGGGGGAAAAAACTATCGAATTCCATGTCTACAATAAGAGGGGCCTCCACTCTTGACATGAAATAGGGGTCGAGCATAGGTATAATCTCTCACCTCAGTAGGCAAAATGTAAACTTTTAATGTGTTGCAGTATAAATGGTAATAAAACCATAATATAGCCATATAGGATTAATTAGGTATAATGTTCGTTCTTCAAGGCATCTAATAAAAAAATTGGTTTAATTGGGTGGAGTGTTGCCTAACAGCTTCCTATTTTCGTAGTTTGACCATCTCTGGACCAGACCAATTCTTAAGCCCTCTCCTTAGGGATTGGGCTCACCAATCGGGTCCTTGGTCCTTATCCTAGGTAGTGATTCCAAATATTATGTTTCCATATCCCCCATATTCGCCAATAATGTGCTATGGTAGATATCAATACCCATTAAAATACCATCCCACAAACAAATAAGAGAAAGGGATGAAAAAGCCCAGTGAAATAAGTCCCCACGTATTCTGTATTCTGAGGTAAATAAGGTTGTGCGGGGATCTCTAACAGCTATTGTACCTATAGTAGGGAACTTGAATACCATATTTGTCATTCATGAAAGTAGAAATAGTTTCAGCCTTCATTTCAAGGTCAACCTTAAACTGAGGAGCAAGTTTCCTTAATATCCATCTAGATGTAACATTCTTATTTTTTTATCACCCTAACACATGTGTGCTCCAACTTACGACTTTATCATATCTGTCACTTTATCTTCAACCTGTGAAGTATGGATTCTCTACATGAGATGCATATATAATAGTCACTTTGGTCTTTTCATTTTTAAGCCTTAAAATGTCAAAACCCTCCTGAATCATAAACTCTTGGAGGATGCCTGAAAAGTTTCACATCATCATATATAAAACTTTTCTTCAACTGTAATTTACTACCATCATCAAAATCAGCCTGTTGGGAATAGGGTTCATAAATTTCATCAGAATTATAATCAAAAAAATCATCATTGTTATCCTCGATTGTAAGGACCATTGGGATTTCACAGATCTCCTCTCTCCTCGTGGAACGAGCGATTCGAGTCCAACGGTCTCTATGGACTAGGAGTCGCCACATCGATTAGGGTCTAGTACCCATGACTAATTGAAATGAAACTAAAATTAAAATGACTCTATCCGAACTGTCTAACTATGAGTAAAGATTTGTGTTAGGTTACGGTCCAAGGAAGGGGTTAGGCGCCTCGGTCCATCTACTAAAATTGGACTTCCACCCTAGGTAAATATACATATTATTGAATGAGCCGACTAAGTTTGTATACACATGCATTAATATCACACAAGCAATAAAGGAAAGCATGGCCAAATGGAATAGAAAAGATGGATAAAATCCACATACCCTAGGGAACTTGTCATTTCAAAACTAGGACTCAAATCGACATAGTAGAGTACCTTCATTTTAACGATCCTAGTGAAAGTAGGATTGATGTATCTCAGGAACCAAAACTTGAAAAAATGTAAGGGAATATAGGAGTAGATTGGTACCTTTAATGCAAGAATAATAAAGAATAACAATACCTAAATACGAGTATGCACTCATAGGTAATTTTGGTCATACTAATTGATTTTCAATTTTATAAAAATTTCCTATGATAGGGACAACAAAGGAACCTGGACAAGGAAACATAACAACATCCTTAGGCTACAAATAAGGCATTCCTCTATCACATCCCTAACATATAAGTAAGAGATCGTGTAATGAGTTATAATAGTAATCGACAAGTCCAAAAGGTAATGTATTCTTCAATCATATACATCATTATATAAATCATATTTTGTCATCCTCCCATGACAAAAAGATAATTTTCAGGTTGTAGATGAGACCTATGCTCTCGTTTTGGAAGAGGATTCAGTACATTTTCGAAAATGACCTGGAACTTTACCTTAATCCAGCCTAAACATACCCAATCCAGCCAAACTGTCCCCAACATATGGTATTTGAGGTTTGCATGATATATTGACGAATTGAACCAAGTAATGTCCAATGGTGTGAAAGTGACATCAAAATAGTTGTAAAAAATCCCCCAGTTGCAGAAAGGACAAGATCCTTTTTTCATAAATTCAAAAGTTTTGAGTAAAAAATAAGCTCAACACCTACACTATTGGATAGCACTCGGAAAGATGAATCCAACAATATATGGTACGCAAAAAATTGGACTACCAAATCTCCCGTAATAGCTCCCGAAAGTTAGAACCCTAATTGGGGTAAAAAAGACCCAAAATTACCATTTTGCACATGTGGTTGGCAGAGCTGTAAGAAAACACCAAAAGAACCTTTTTTTTTTTTCTTACCTTTATATGCCTACAAATAGAGGACATTTCACTATTCCTAAAGCAAGTAACACACATGCCAAAGTTGTTGGAGAGCTCCAAGTGTCTGAAGAATCTCTGTTTTGCTCTCCACTACCCTCTCTCCTTTCTCAACTAAAGATTCTTTATAATCACAAGATTCTCTTTATCTCGATTTGCATGGTACAACTGAAAATTCTAAAAATCCAAAAAAGTCTTCAAAACCCTTAAGAAGCCTTAAGAACCACCAAAATGTTCTCCTGAAGCTCTAGATTCATAGATTACTGAGATTCACTCACCTCGATTTTTATGCTAAAATTTTTCAAAAATCCAAAAGATTCCCCTACCTTTAGGAAGCCTTATGAAAACTTCCCACACTATTAGAGAGTCTCAAAAAGCTCCGAATTCCCTAATATTCCCTTAGATTCTCTTAGACTCTCGGAATGCACAACAATCCCCCAATGTGTAGAAAAGTCACAAGAATGACGAATTCTCCAAAGAAGGAAAGCAGCTGACCGAATCCACCTTCACTAAGCTGGGGCATACTCACCGAAGTTTGTATTCGCAACTACATGGGCACTCCCCTCTCGACCCTAAGTGGGGGTCAAACTCATGTATAATCTTTCATCTCAGTAGATAAAATATAGATCTTTAATATGCATGTGGTAATGCAAATAAGTAGTATAAAAATAACATAGCCATGCATGCAGTATAGGATTAATAAAGGAGAATGTTCATTCTTTAAGCATCTAATAAGGATACCGGTCTAACTGGGTGGAGTGGGTGCCTAACACCTTCCCAACTCTGTAACTTGACACATATCCTTTATATCTAGACTAGACCAATTCTTGAGCCTTTTCCTCAAGGATTAGGTTCAACATTAGGTCCTAGGCATTATCCTAAGAAGCGACTCCAAATATTATGTTTTCACATCCCCATGTTTGCCAATAATATGCCATGGTAGATAACAGTCAATACCCAATTGAATACCCAAGGTAGGAAAGCCTTTGCAAAATAGGCCCTCAGGTATTTTTTGAGAAGAGAAGCGGTGGTGTGGAGCCCACAAGAAAGGCGGGCTGATTATCCTTACAATCCATACAAGTTAAGTTCAGTTATTTGTAGTCAGCTGACTTCGACATGAAAAAAAAAAATATTACAAAAATTGAAAAAATGGAGGCACAATGATTTAACTCAAGTGTCTCATATCTGAATCTCTAAAAATATAGGTGTCTCATGTTGAACATTCTCAGACAATTGCAATGACTATGTCCTATAAATTTGTACATTCATCTCATATCTAATTAAAAAGCTAACAAAAGTAGCGTAATTGTAATGCATAGATTCATCAAAATGAAGCCACTAGATAAACAACAAAAAATAAAGGAAGAAACCCTAGAACCAAATTGGGATTTTTCTTTAAATTGAAAACCCTAAACCCTATAATTCAAAAAACCCAAATCGATGATAATGAAAGAATATAATGCAGAGGTTAAAACTATCTTCAGGTCATCAAGAAGTTTCACAGGTACTGGTGGTGGTTTCCAAGGTTGTCAGTAAGGAAAACAATGAGCTCTTTGCAGTTTGTCGGAGAGGTCCAATGTAACTTAGAAGCAAATGAGTTTTTTTGTAGACTACCGATTTAGTATCGAGTGTCAGGTTGTCATGAAGTTTATCAGTACCGAAGTCATTAGTGATAAAAATGATAAGCTCTTTGCAGGCTGTCAGAGAGGATGATTTTTTATTTTTTTTGGTAAGATGTAAACAATGAGTTTAGTTCTTGTGTTTTGAACAAAGGGTAAGAAAGTGAAGTCACCACTATCAAAGGGTATTTTGGGCATCTACGAATATAGTGCCGAATGACTTCATCACTTAACAATCCTATGCTAACAGTTTCGGACTGCTTGTAAGACTTCTTAAAATATAAAGGAAGTTTGAGCTATGTTTTGAATCACAGGGAGGGTGTGTCATTGGGCATTAGTGCACGGGAGGGCTATGTATCTTAGTCTTGATTGTAGTAGTGCTTCCCTCCAGTTTTCGCTACCGATCTAGCTTAATTTTTGTCAGTGAGGATTTAATAATTCTGGGTCTTTTGATCTATTTCTTCAATTGAAGACTTGGCCAAATCACTATAGTTCTGATCTTATGTATGTTCTTTGCTGGTGATCTAAAGGCATATAGGAGTCATGAATGGGGGAGATCGAGGAGAACCTTGAGTACGTTGAGCTACCAGATTAGCTTCTCTATTTGCACAATGAGAGGAAATTTGTGTAGGGCAAAAATTTAAGGTTTTTTGTTAGGGATATGCCCACACTCCTATAGTTGGTTTTGATGATGACAAACATATGAATGTATTTCATAATTTGCCTTCAAGTACTATTTCGTAGAGACTTCATATCAACAAGTTGGTATCAATACTTGAGAAAGGTAGGTGGTATGAGACTTCATAGTATCAAGACCACAAAGTATCAAAACTTGAAGTGAATTGAAGAACATTGAAGACATCGAGCATGCAAGGTCAACATGAAGATTCTTGAGGACCAACTGTAAGAAGAATAGAAGAACTTAAGTGTAACCCAATATAATAGTGCACACACCATACACAAGCACCACACTACATCTCATAAATATGCATTACATATTGCATCCTTTAGTTCATATTAACTTATAATGACCTTAGGACGTACATATAACCTAGTTTCAAGACTTGAAAGTGATTAGGAACATGTTACTCTAGCAAGGACCAAAACCCGCAGCTATAAGGAACACATTGGATTTAAGAAGACCCTTCATTTACTGTGAAAAATAGTACTTTTGTGTTCAAGGTCATTTTGAGTCTTTAAGTAGCTAGTATTAGGATACGGCCTCTTCACGAGATTTGTTGGTTTTCGAGTTGAAGAACCAACAGACTTAAAATCAGCCCAATCAAAGACCTTATGACCAAGTTATGGTCA
Organism: Macadamia integrifolia; assembly: GCF_013358625.1. Classification (NCBI taxonomy): domain Eukaryota; kingdom Viridiplantae; phylum Streptophyta; class Magnoliopsida; order Proteales; family Proteaceae; genus Macadamia; species Macadamia integrifolia. The sequence goes on along the minus strand of NW_024868220.1, from coordinate 9,455 downwards.
TCAAAAGTCTTCTCAATAAAAAATAATTGTTGAAGTGATTCTGGTCAAATCTTCAGCAAGTCTACCGTGACAAGTTCAGGTCAACCGCCACAAGTAAAGGTCGACTTTCATAAGTGGGGGTCGATTGGCTGATGACTGGTTTACTTGGATCACCTTCCAATGGATATATTTTGCCATAGCTATTTTTGGAGGTAGACAAACACATCTAAAATATGATCGTTTGGGTGAGATTTTCTACCTATTTTAGTTCTTTAATTTCACCTATAGATACCTCTAATACTACACATTAATTAAAAATTAATCGTAACCTTAAAGGAGCCGTAACGAAGCATTAGAAGTGAGATTTGTTTATACCATCTCTTGAGTTCAAGGTCTTCATTTTCCATTCAAGAGGAGCTCAAGGTTCTCTACAAGTCTTTATCGATCTATATATTGGCATTTGCATTACAAGCATTAAGAAGACTTCAAAGCTGCATTCTTTTATAACATTGCATTTCATTCACGCACCACACAAGAGGTAACTCTAAACCTTTATGTTCCACTTTGAATTTATTTTTGTCCAAGAGTTGGGTTAACTCTAGAATTGAGCACCTTGTTTACATATTAGTTTAGACCGTACTTAGACAAGTGTGTAGGACCCTCTCATCCTTAAGAGATTATAAGGACTCTCTCATCCTTAGGAGATTTTAAGGACTCTCACATCCTTGAAAGAGATTGTAAGGACTCTCTCATCATTGAAAGAGATTCTAAGGACACTCTCATCTTTGAAAGAGATTGTAAAGGACCCTCTCATCATGTAAAGAGACTATACGGACTCTCTTTTATTCTTAAAAGAGTTTGTAAAGGTTTTCCTTCCTACCTACTATACTGAAATGGAAGAACTAGTAAAATACCTTACAAGTGAAACTTGTAGAGAGTGGATGTTTGAGATTTTAAATGTAATGACAAGCGTACGGATCAGTGTAGCTATGGGTCGATCTCAGGAAGAGCAGCCACTTTATTTTTTTTTTCTTTTAATAATGCGAAAGTGAACATATTAATTGTTGTGATCTAATTCTAACTACCGTCCCAAACATAAGTATCTAAAATAACGTCCTAACCATTCGTCATCTAAGAATTTAAAGACACAAGCCACGCAATTAAAATTAAATAAATAAATAAGTGAAAATAAACAACTCACGCAATTAAAAAAAATAAAGGAAAAAAATACTGAAATAAAAATAAAGTAAAAGAAAGAGGAGAAAGCTAGAGAGAGACTCACAAGTAGGTTTCTCTACTTAGCTCGAGGGATGTATTATAATATGAGCTTCCCTACTTGACCAGAGAGTCACTCTTACAAGGGTTACTCTACTTGGCTTTAGGGAAAGGGAGACAATTAAAATAAAAGCAATAAATTGATGGTTCTATGGTTAGGAGGGGCAAAGCCAACACATACACTAGCCATGAACCTTGGGGGAAAGGGACAGCAATAATGTAACGACTGAAATTAAAATCCTAAATTAAGAAAGAAAGGGTAGTCAGAAGAGGGAATGAGAGGGGAGAGAGAAGATTACTGAGGGAGCCTACTTACTTGAACTTCAATGCTTGAACTTGAAAGCTTGGGTGATTTGATATACCACCAGTACTAAAAACCAGATCTGGAATAAACTAAATCTGAAATTTCTAGTACTAGAGAAAACAAATCTTAAAAAAAAAATTGACATGAAAAAAAAAAAGATGCTCCACGGCTCGTGATCTTGTCACCTAGATCTAAGCCTAGAACTATAACTTTAAAAATTACAACTCAATTGCATAGATCATAAACATAAAAGGCTGAATAAGAAGAAAAGAGTACTTGCATTAATTGACATAAAAAACTATTACAAAAGTGATTAAAGCAAAAATAAAGAAGAACTAAAACTAAAGAGAGTGAGAGAGGAAGAGAAAGAAGAAAACTAAGCATAAACTAGAAAGTAAACTAAGGAGAATAATAAATAGAAGGGGGGAGGAAGGGGCTTTTATAGGGTTTTCTTCTTACCTCCTTCCTTCTACAAACCTTCTTTAAGAAAAGAAATAAAATAAAATAAAATAAAATATTGGTAAAAATCCTCATTCTCTGAGATATTGTGTGAGGAAAGAGAGAATCCGTTTCTAAAATTAATAAATTATATTCCTTCCTTACAATATTAACCAATATCTTGCAATCTTGATTAAATCAGAAAGGAATCTCTGTATAGCATCTTTAAGATCTTGTGAGGTGGCAAGGAGAGAGAATAATCTTCAGGATTTTGTAGGAGAGAGAATGTGGTACCAATGAGTGGGTCCCACATTTGGATTGGTTCTTGATTCACTTTAAGTACTTTCTCTTGTAGACTTGAAAATTAAAAAAATAAAACAAGAAAAAATAAAAGTAGTACAATCCAAAGTGGGGCAAAATGTACACTTATATCCCTAAGATTTCACACATTATTGTGCTCATCAAATTCCCCCAGACTTAGACTTTTGCTCGTCCTCGAGCAAGATAAATAAATAAAGAAATGAAAGAAAAAGCCTAACTCACTTTCGTAGGAATCACGATTGCACTTAGCATGTGCAACAAGCCTTTAAACCCCTAGGTCACCCATAGTGGACGAGTTGTGTCTCGTGGGTGTTTGCAGTGAATATACACCCAAAATTTAAATTAACTTAAAAAATTACCAATTAAAGTTTCCAATAACTACAAAACACACACCTTCTTTCAATTAGAGCACATCAACCGAGGAACCCCCACACTTGAACTTTAATACTCCATCTAGATTTAGGAACAATCACACATCTCAAATAGGGACGACCCTTGTATATTCTAAAGCACGACCAATCCTAAGGCAAACCACATTGCAAGGTAGGGATCATGAACTAGGGTTTTGGAGCGTTAACCAATCATAAACAACAAGGCATAATGGTATCTCTTTTTTTTTTTTTTTTTTTTTTTTTTTTTTTTTTTTTTTTTTTAAGTAGAGAACTCATTCTACTCCACTACATTTGGCCTGAATAACATGGTGGAGCAAACACCAGAAACCCAAGTTACTAAGTAGCTTCACTTTATGCATATGCCAACAAAGACAGTGATGCTAAGTTCTTTTCGAAAGTGTTCCTTCCTAAGAGGTTCGATCAAAACACCCCGCTTCATGAGGCGCAGTATTCTATCTAGCTTCTAGAAATTCTATACTTACTTTCTACTTTTTGACCAATTTTCACTTTCTTTGCATATCCATGTCATATATTTTTATACTATGCCAAGAATGTAGTGTCAACTCCTAACCTAAGAATAAGGACACCAACTAACAAATGGTCCTACACCTTAAGACAAGTATCTCTAAATCATTTAAGTGAAGTCCCACTTCAAGACATATTCATTACCATCCTCCCAATAGGGATTATAGCACCAAGATGGGTCCTAGATCTCAACTTCCTTTTTTTTTTTTAGGGTGTGTATAAAGCACCGAAAAACTCTTAAAAATAACCTCAGGTTCCCTCACCCATACTTAAATTGTGCAATGTCCTCAATGCAGAAAAAAGAAAAAAAATGATAAAATAATAGAACAAGAAGGACAAAGGAGAGGAAATTATCAAATAGAATCAAATATCATCATAAAGAGGCTCATGAAGAATCATGACCTCTGCATCATACATTGAAGGCAACTAAAGAAATGGCTTCAAACGGTGTCCATTAACTTTAAAAATTTCCCGAGTGGATGGATTCATAACCTCTACGGCACCATGGGGGAATACTGTTTACACAAGGTAAGGACCTTCCCACCGAGAACGAAGTTTTCCTGGAAAGATATGCAATCTAGAATTATACAACAAAACTTTATCACCAGGCATAAGAAATTTCCTAACAATGTGCCTATCATGAAAAGCTTTAGTATTTTCTTTAAAAATTTTTGCACTATCATAGGCATCATTTCGCAATTCCTCCAACTCAGATAGTTGGAGATCTCTATAAGCTCCTGCGGTAGACAAATCAAAATTAAATTTCTTAGTCGCCCAAAAAGCACGATGTTCTAACTCAATAGGAAGGTGGTAGGCTTTCCCGTATACCAAACGGTATGGGCATTGACCAAGTATGGTCTTGTAAGCAGTCCTATATGCCCACAAAGCATCCAACAGACGGTTAGACCAATCCTTTCGATTTGGATTAACTGTCTTCTCTAGAATTTGCTTGATCTATCTATTGGACACTTCTACCTGACCACTGGTTTGGGGGTGGTATGGGGTAGCCAACTTGTGGGTAATCCCATACTTCTTCACTAAGGCCTCAAAAGGCTTATTACAAAAGTGCTTTCCCCTATCACTAATGATAGCTCTAGGGGTACCAAATCGGGAAAAATGTTTTCCCTTAAGAATTGAATGACCACCTTATGGTCATTGGTCTTACAAGCACGAGCCTCAATCCATTTGGACACATAGTCCACAGCCAACAAAATATATTTATATCCACATGACTTAGGGAAAGGGCCCATAAAATCTATTCTCCAAACATCAAAAACCTCAACCACGAGGATTGGGTTGAGAGGCATCATGTTCCTTCTACTGATTTTTCCTAAAGACTGACAAGAAGGACAAGCCTTACAATAAGCAAAGGCATCTTTGAAGAGACTGAGCCAATAAAATCCACATTGCAATACCTTGGCTGCAGTCTTAGTAGGCCCAAAATGGCCGCCACAAGCCTGATCATGGCAAAAGGAAAGAATAGAATGGTGCTCATGATTAGGGATACATCTCCGAATAATTTGGTCAGGGCATGATTTAAAAAGGTAAGGATCATCCCAAAAGAAATACTTAACCTGTGAGTGAAAACTGTACTTCTCTTGGGAAAACCAATAATTCGGAGTCTTGTTTGTAACTAAAAAATTTATAATATCTGCAAACCAAGGTTCACTAGATGCTGCAAAGAGTTGCTCATCAGGAAAATACTCATTAATTGGAGTATTCACAGTCAAAGAATTGGGTAACCGGGATAAATAGTCTGCAACCAAATTTTCACTGCCTTTCTTATCTTTAATTTCTAAGTCAAATTCCTGCAAAAGCAAAACCCATCTGATAATACGTGCTTTGGCATCTTTTTTCTGAGTAAGGTATCTGATAGCTGCATGGTCAGTGTAAATAATTACATGAGAACCTATCAGATATGCACGAAACTTTTCTAATGCAAATATACAATAGCTAAAAATTCTTTTTCAGTTGTGGTGTAGTTCAGCTATGCATCATTGAGAGTTCTACTGGCATAATAGATAACACAAGGAAGTTTATCAACTCTTTGCCCTAAGATTGCCCCTACAGGAAAATCAGATGCATCACACATTAATTCAAAGGGCTCAGTCCATAAGGGAGCTTGAATAATGGGGATTGTAGTCAACACCTTTTTTAATTGCTCAAAGCACATGAGGCATTCACTAGAAAATTCGAAGGGTTGCTCTTTAGCCAAAAGATTGGTGAGAGGTCTAACCATGTGACTGAAGTTCTTGATGAACCGACGATAGAACCCTGCATGACCTAAGAAGGAACGAACGTCCTTAACTGACTTGGGAGGTGGTAAATTAGAAATTAATTCCACCTTAGCTCTATCGACCTTGATCCCTTCTTTGAAAATGACATGACCCAACACTATGCCCTGTGTGACCATGAAATGACATTTCTCCTAATTGAGGACTAAATTAGTCTCTTTGCATTGTTTGAGTACTAAAGAAAATGATGCAAACAATTAGAAAATAAGGAGCCATGAATAGAAAAATCATCCATAAATATTTCTAAAAAATGCTCTACCAAATCAGAGAAAATGCTCATCATGTATCTTTGGAACGTGACAGGGTGTCACACCTCGTTCACAGAGAACTGGACCGGTGACTGGGTTAACTCCGGTTAACCCAAACCTGCCAGGATCATCTGATATAGTACCCAACCATAGCATACACACATCTAAGATCAATGTTAAAAAGTTCAGCAGAAGACTTAATTTTTCTGTAAATACCCCCAATATACTTGATACCCAAATTGTAGTACATAGATAAATACATGTAGGCCCGCAGGCATGATATTTACACAAAAGAATAACAATTCACGTATCAAGTACACAAAAAGGGGTCATCAAAAGAATCAAAAAGTAAAACCCTGTATGGCGTCACTGCTGTGGTCCCACAGTACAGGCCTCGCACGTGCAATCCGTACAGTGCTCATATTCCTCGGGGACCCACCAATCCTCTTCGGGGAATTTAACTGTGGGGCCCGACCCTTGATCTTCAGGCTGGTGACCTGTAAAATCATCTAAAAGAGGTGTACACGTGGGATGAGCTCACTAGCTCAGTAAGTGAAAAGAAGGACCACACAACAGTCCACACAACAATCACAACCATATGCACTATATGCTATGCAATTCATTTTTAATCACATCCACCTAAACAACATTACTAAGTCTTTGGCTTAGTGCTACTACAACCACAGTGCGCATATAATCTAGGTACGAGCCACGAACTCCATCCCGCAATACGCCCATAGGGCTGTAGGAGAAGGCCCACCGTGAGTACTCGGAAAAGTAAAGCATGCCGACTACCGACTCTCAACATAAAAGTAAATGACAAAAAATAAAGGTGCTGACTCCAGCAATTTAAAAGCAGTACGATTGGCCCTCTTGAATAAACCACCGAGGTTGCCGACTGTTCTAATGACCAGCCGGGCGTATGTCTAACCACCACAGTGACCCGACAACCGCGACCACTGCTTCCCCCCAAATGGTAACCCAACACCTCAACCCATGTTGGGAAGGGTCGTAGCACGGGAAGATGATAATCCTAAGCCGCATGCTCCTATATGACATAGTACGATTGCATAGTGCCATCGCGTCCCATTCCACGGGACACCAATGCATTCATTTCCAAGCCGACTATGGCATCTAGTCTAATAATGCATCATGCACAATGATCCCACCATTCATCACATAAACACATCATCATTTAGCATTGAGAAAGTAAAACACAACACACATGTCATAATCATATGAGGATGGCTAAGCTACACATAATTTGCATGATACATGGCCACTCTAGATACAATTTAAATGAATGCCAAAAAATCCTTAAAATAATGCCAAACGTCTTCTCCCCACTTACTTGTCGTGTACAAAGACTCACACCCGGTACGGGTGATATCCGACGCGAGAAACGTAAATTTTGGTGAACCTATCATATGTGAATGGGGTTAGCATTTCACCACTGTGGGATCAAAACTAATAATATTTGATGACAAAATCATGTTTAGAATCATAAAAGAAGGTCGCACGTCCGTTTTGGGTCCATTCGGACACAAAAATCACGTTGGGGGCCTCTCGGGTGGGTTGGACAGCCCACTGGTCTTCACAGGTGGGTGGATTGGCCCATCGGTCTTGACCCACCAATCCTGATCGGCAAGTAGGTCGGCCCGCCGGTCATTCCATCGGTGGGGGCCGAGGGTCGGCTAGGACCGATGGGCAGGTTGGCCCACCGATCAGCCCACTGGTCATGATCAATGGGTAGGTTGGCCCATCGATCGGCCCACCGATCGGGGCCCATCGGTCAGCCCCAAGGGCCTGCCCTCTCAGGCAAGTGCCCTCAGGCGGGCCGTTTGGCCCACCAGTCTCAGCCCACCTAAGAGGGCGAAAAAATGCCATTTTTCTTGAAACTTTCCCCAGCCTTTGGAGAATCAAATGGGGCTTTTTCGATCACGTTTTTCATACATTCAAGGTCTTATAAGGTGATTCTAACCAAGATCTAGGTTAGATTTAAGGATTGGAAAGCCATCTTACCTTCTTTGCTCAAGAACTCTTTAAAAAACCCCAACTCACTTCTTAGCTCAAGAAATCACTAATACTTCTCCAACCTTGTAAACACTTCTTCAAATCCTTCAAAATCAACACATAGACCATCTATCAAACTTTAGATTCATCATCTCAAGGGATATTTACAAGATCTCAAGGAACTCTACCCAAATCAAGGGTTTTATTTGGGTTTGGTGAAAGTTTAAGAAACATAGTCTTTGCTCACCTCTAATCTTAGATCTCGTGTTGGGGATCACTCTTCCGACATCGGAATGGGACGATCAAACCTTGATGCCGCTTAAATCCATTTCTTCTTCCTCTTCCTTCCCTTTTCCTCTTCTCTGTTCTCTTTTCTCCCTTCTTTTCTCTCTCCTCTTTAATCTTCTCACTAACTTCTAAAGGTAATAAATGAGATATTAAAAAATACAAAATAATGCTATTTATACTTTCTGAAACAACTAGTAACCACATGGTTGGGTCACTTAGGTGGGCGGACGCGCCCACCTGAGACCGCCCACTTGAGGGCCGAAAATTGGCCAATAAGTGGGATTTTGATGGAATTCGACTCTCGGCATGTATCTCGCTGTCGGCACAAGGTATACTATACGTATGCGCTTAGGATACAGCTTCATACCAGCATTATCCATACATGGCCTTATGATATGCACATGTGCACAACTTGGGTACACCCGTCTCCTCTGGCACTGACTCAGACTTGTCTGACCAACCTGTGTTCAGAGTCACCCTTGCCATCATGGTCCATAAGGAACCCGCCTTAGCCCTCTCTGGTTCGGGTCCTGCATGGTTAAACCGGGTCAACCGTGTAATTAGACTGGGTTTAAAAAGTAGGGTATCACATTTACCCCCCCCTTTTTGAAAATTTCGTCCTCGAAATTGGCATACCTGATTGTTCGAAAAGATGAGGGTACTTGGCCTGGATTTCATCCTCTTTCTCCCAAGATGCTTCTTCAAGTGAATGATTGGCCCATCGCACCTTTACAAAGGAAATGGAGCGGTTGCGAAGGGTTTTCACTTTTCGATCCAAGATTTCAGCTGGCTGCTCTGTATAGGTCATATCAGCTTCTAGATATTCTAGTTCCACGAGTAATACATGCGATGGATCATGAACGTATCGCTTCAGCATGGATACATGGAATACGTTATGAACATTCCCGAGAGAAGGTGGCAGAGCAAGTATGTAGGCTACTGAGCCAACCCGAGCTAAGATCTCAAATGGGCCAATGTATCTCAGGCTCAACTTACTATTTCTATAGAATCTTTACAACCCTTTAGTAGGGAAAATCTTGAGAAACACCTTTTCTCCTACTTGAAATTCAATGTCTTTCCTGCGGTTGTCTGCATGGCTCTTTTGACGTGACTGAGCTGCCTTAATCTTTTCTCGAATAACATCGACCTTGTCACAAGTCATCTGTATCATTTCCGGTCCTAACATTCGGCATTCGCCTACCTCATTCCAATACAGAGGAGTTCTACACTTCCTACCATACAATGCCTCATATAGAGCCATCCCAATTGTAGCTTGGTAACTGTTGTTATAGACAAACTCCATAAGGGGTATATATTCTTCCCAACTACCACACATTTCCATTGCACATGCCCTGAGCATGTCTTCTAATATCTGTAT
>NW_024868219.1:134898-158338 GCF_013358625.1 Macadamia integrifolia | reverse complement strand
CCTAAAATCAAGTATGAAATAGATAGTTTTTGTGATGCCTGTCAAAAAGGCAAACAAACCAAAGTTTCCCACAAGTCGAAGAAAATTGTCTCTTCCTCTATACCATTAGAACTACTTCATCTAGACTTATTTGGACCTATCAACATATTTAGTATGAGTGGTAAAAATTACACCTTTGTAATTGTTGATGACTACTCTAGGTACACTTGGACTGTTTTTCTGAAAAATAAAAATGATGCCTTCGATGAATTTGCAACTCTATGTAACAGATTGCAAAATCAGAAAGGGTATACTATAACCTCTGTAAGGAGTGACCATGGAGGAGAATTTGACAATATAAGTAAATTTGACTTATACTGCAACAAGTATGGTATTGACCATAACTTCTCCGCTCCTAGAACACCTCAATCAAATGGAGTAGTTGAAAGGAAAAACAGGTCATTACAAGAGATTGCAAGGACTATGCTTAATGAATACACTTTGCCTAAGTACTTTTGGGCTGAAGCTGTAAATACAGTATGTTATGTACTAAATAGAATAATCCTTAGACCTCTGCTTTCTAAAACGCCTTATGAACTACATTTTGGTAAAATACCAAAAGTAAACTACTTTAGAGTATTTGAATGTAAATGCTTCATCTTAAACACCAAAAACCATCTTGGAAAATTTGATGCAAAATCTGATGAAGGAATATTCCTAGGATACTCACTCAACAGTAGGGCATATAGAATTTTTAATAAAAAATCTTTGATGGTTGAAGAATCTATGAATGTAAGATTTGATGAATCTTTACCTAATGATTTAAATAAATCTCTTGCTGATGATGATGATATTATTGATGAACTTAAGAACAAAACTAATGATATTTCTCTTAACGATTCAAATGATGTTATCATAGAAAAATTAGAAACACTACCTAAGGAAGTCATTCCTCATAGGAATCATCCCTTAGAAAACATCATAGGAGATCTAGATGGAGAAATCCAGACTAGATCTAAAACCCGAGAGGTATGCAATCACACTGCATTTATCTCAAGGATCGAACCCAAGAACATAGAAGAAGCACTAAAAGACAGTGATTGGATTATAGCTATGCAAGAGGAGCTTCACCAGTTTGAAAGAAGCAAGGTATGGGAACTTGTCCCTAGACCTAACCACCACACCATCATTGGTGCTAAGTGGGTCTTTCGTAATAAACTGGATGAAGATGGGAACATAGTGAGAAACAAAGCAAGATTAGTTGCCAAAGGGTATAACCAGCAAGAGGGAATAGACTATGATGAAACCTATGCACCAGTAGCAAGGTTGGAGTCCATTAGAATGTTACTAGCTTTTGCATGCCATAAAAACTTTAAACTATATCAAATGGATGTCATAAGTGCCTTCTTGAATGGATACATTCAAGAAGAGGTATATGTAGCTCAACCTCCCGGCTTTGAAGATCCTAAGTTTCCAAACCATGTCTATAAACTTGAGAAAGCTCTATATGGACTCAAACAAGCCCCTAGAGCTTGGTATGAGAGATTAAGTACGTTCTTGATAGAAAATGGCTTCTCAAGAGGGAGGATTGACACAACCCTGTTCGTGAAGAACCTGAAGAATGACATACTCATTGTTCAAATCTATGTAGATGATATCATTTTTGGCTCAACCAACGAGAGAATGTGTACTGAATTCAGTAACAAAATGAGCAATGAATTTGAAATGAGTATGATGGGAGAGTTAAATTTCTTCCTTGGACTTCAAATAAAACAGACTGAAAATGGAATTTTCATAAATCAGAGCAAATACACCAAGGAGCTGCTAAAGAAATTTGACATTAATAGTCAAAAATCTTCAGACACTCCGATGAGCTCATCCTTGAGACTAACCAAGGATGAGGATGGACCCTCTGAGGATGTAACTAGATATAGAGGCATGATTGGAAGCCTTCTATATCTAACAGCCAGTAGACCTGACATCATGTACAGTGTATGTGCATGTGCTCGGTTTCAAGCTGATCCCAAGAGATCACACCTCACTGCCGTAAAACGAATATTTAAATATCTAAAAAGCACTTGTGATGTTGGGTTATAGTACCCCAAAAACCAACCCCTTGACTTGGTCAGCTTGTCAGATGCTGATTTCGCAGGTTGCCATATTGACAGAAAAAGTACCAGTGGTACTTGTCACTTTCTCGGCTCTTGCCTTGTCTCTTGGTTTAGCAAGAAACAAAACTCTGTTGCTTTATCTACCACAGAAGCTGAATATGTTGCAGCTGGTAGATGTTGTGCTCAAATCCTTTGGATGAAGCAAACTCTCCAGGACTTTGGAGTGCGTTTCGAATCTTGCCCAATCATGTGCGATAACACCAGTGCATAAACTTGAGTAAAAATCCCATTTTACACTCAAGGGCAAAGCACATTGATATTCGACACCACTTTCTACGAGACACCATTCAAAATGGTGATGTCTCTCTAGAATTCATTGAAACTGATAAACAACTCGCAGATATATTTACTAAACCTCTTGGTGAAGAGCTTTTTAGTATCCTAAGGAAGGAACTTGGCATTTGTAACCCGTTTGGATGAATAAACATTTCTTTTTGAAAATTCTTTTCCTAAAGCCCCTGACTTGAAAAATCCTTTCCACAACCATAAAATTTTTATGTTCTAAAAATTTCTTGGAATCAAACCGGTCGACCTCCAAAATATACCGGTCGACCGCCACTGACCGAATGGTTTGACGGTCGACCGCCAAGGACTTCCGGTCGACCGCCTCTAATCGAAAGGGATACCGGTCGACCGACGCCGCCGAAAATTCGATTCTTAACTCTTTAAAATCAACTTTTTTAACCCATTTTTTTCACAACTTTGGAATCCTATTTGGTCTAAAAGCCTATTTCGACTATTCATCTCCCAAACCCCTAGCCTAGAACTTCATTCCACCCTATAACTCTTGAGATTCATTCCTATTCATCTCACAAAACCCTTGCATCTCTTTCTCTCTTACACCTCTAATCATCATGGACTCTCACCGCCCAAATAGAGGTAAGAAAACCGTGGCTCATAAAGGAAAAAGGAAGGCCTCTGACAAAGATCCATGGTTCTCCTCCACCATTGCTCAAGAATCATGGGATCTCTACATCTCTCGCAACATAGAGCAAGGTAGGACCATCAATACCGACTCTTTATCCAGGTATGACATCAAAGACCTTTTTGATGCTTTGGGATGGGGTAACATTCTCAAACTTGACTCCCATTGTTATCCCCATTTTGTCAAAATGTTCTTTTGCAACCTTACCTTCTCTGGTGAAGGTGACACCCTTATGGTCCATTCCTATGTTAAGGGCATTCCAATAGACCTCGACATCCTGATTTTAGGAGAAATCCTAGACATTTCTGTGATAGGGGACCTCAAGTACTACCAATCCAAAACCTACATAGAACAATTCATGGATGTTGACTGTGTGTATTCTAGCATTATGAAGGAATATGCTAATACACACAAAATTAAGGCTAAAGAACTTACGGATATAGGGAGGATTGTCAATCTTATCATCTCTTACAACATTCTCCCAAAGAGTGGTCATAGAGATGAAGTCTCCCCATTTCATGCCTATCTTACCTACTGTGTCTGCAAAAGTGTACCCATCAACCTTCCTTACATCCTGCTCAAAACAATGATTATCCATGGTGATAGACTTCAAAAGGGAAATCTACCCTATGGACGGATGATTTGCCAAATCATGGACCACTTTCAAGTAGATTTTTCTAGTGAATCATTTGACCCATTTCCCCAAGAGATCAATATTTCCACCATTCGCAAAATGCATCTTCTTCCCCAGTAGTCCACACACTCCAAAAAGGCTACTGCTGGACCCAGCCAGCCACAACAACCAGGCAGTGATGAGACCTCAGCCTATGCAACTGTTGCTGATCTTCAGAAAATTGGAAATACCATCCTTGCTCAGTTGGTAAAAATGGAAAGAAAGCAGAATGAGATTCTCAAGCTCCTCCGCAATGAAGAGGACACTGAGGATGATGAAGAAGACAATGACTAGACGGACATGGAGGATGAGGATGCAGCAGCTTAGAACTTATGTTTTCTTCTTGCAAATTTTATGTTTGTTTCAGTCGCTTATTATTATATACTTTGACATTTATGGAAAGTTGAACTTATGCTACTTTCTATGTGGCACATACTCAGGGGGAGTATTTTTTTTTGTGTCGTTTTGATTACCTTTTTGCTGTTGACAAAAGGGGGAGAAGATTTACTTCTGACAATGACAATGATAGTATGACAATGACAATGATAGTATTGGTATCAGTATGACAATGACAATGATAGTATTATCTTTAAAACTGTTTATGGAAATGACTTTATCTATCCTTGTTTACTTTCTGGCTCTGCATTTCATTATCCTATTGATCTTTACACAGAGATAGTCAAATTATTTCTTGTATTTGGTTTCATTGTCTATGTTTGTTTGTCATCACCAAAAAGGGGGAGATTGTTGGGAAACATGTCCACACTCTTTGCCATGTTTTGGTGTTAACAAACAAACATACATCTTTAACTTGATTGTTAAAGTGTGATTAGCTTGAAGAAACCCTTAGAAGATCGAAGGTCGAATCAAGACATGAAGCTAAGCTTAAAGACATGAAACAGCAAACAAGAAGGAAAGAAGATGAAGGGCCAAAGAATGGAAGATTCAAGTGAAGAAGAAGACCACTAGGATAGATTAATTATTTTTAATGTAATTTGTAATTTCCACATACTTATATGCACTCACCTCATGCATGTGCATTGCATCATATTAGAATGACCATAGAGCATGCTTGACTAGGTATGGAAAGTCTCTAAGTGGTGTGGAACACACAGTAACCTAACTCAAGGGTATTTTAGGGAATCTTAAAGTTAGTATCAGGAGACAAAACCTTCATAGAAATTGTAGGAAATTGAGTTGTGATTCCAACGCAACTGATCTCAAGTCAATCCAAGGTCGGACCAAAAAGTTATAGTCAAAACACTGGTGACTGGTCAGTATGACAGAGCATGTCATGTTGGCGGTCGACCGGAAGCCCCGGTCGACCAGAACCACCCGAGACCATAGGCGGTCGACCGTCTGGAAGCCCCGGTCGACTGGACCTGTCTGAGACCATAGGCGATCGACCGGTCGAAAGTCCCGGTCGATCGGTGCCTGTCTGGAAGTACTCCAACAGCTATTTTTTGCCTACAACGGTTCTTGGCGGTCGACCGGCTACCGATGGTGGTCGACCGATAGACCCGGAATATGTCCGTTAGAGCTTGATTCCTTGCCTAAAATGCTTCACTAAGTTCACCTATAAATACCCTAATCACTCTTAATTAATTATTCATTAAGAAAGAGCTTTAAGAGCATTGTTGCAAGCATTAGAGAAGTTTATTTCTACTTGAGTTATTCTATTACACAAATCCCAAACAAGAGGCTCAAGTCTTAATCAAAGTCCTCTACTCTCTCTTGTGCAAGTCAAAGCCGTAAGAGAGGACTTTACAAAAGGTGCATCACTCATCATTTATTATTCATTCTCATTTGCACCACACTTGAGGTATTCCTCTTATTCCACTATTTCTTTTTTTCTGTTTTTTTTTTCAATTCTAGACTGTACTTAGGATTGTAAGGATACTCTTATCCTAAAAAGAGAAAGGTCTCTCTCTACCTCTAAAAGAGATTGTGAAGGCATCTCTCTGCCTGGAAAGGAGATTTGTAAGGATACTCTTATCCGTAAAAAGATTGTAAAGGTTTTCTTCCCTACCTACTGTACTGAAAGGGAGAACTAGTGGAATACCTTACAAGAGGATTCTTGTAGGGAGTGGACTAGACTCGAATTGAGTCGAACCACTATATATCTTGTGTTGTGGTTGTTCTTATTTTATTTATTCAACATCGCTTTTAAATTACAATCACACTTGTGATCTATACATCGAAAAGAGTTAAATTCCACTAGTATAACCTATTCACCCCCCCTCTAGGTTATTTCAAGATAGTGGCATGGGAGGTTGTACTTACCTCCGGAAGCGATTCCGACAACAAGGCGGCAGTCGGCACCAAGGTAGGCCTCCAACCCCTTCTCCTTCCTCTTCTTCTTATTTCCTGTCCTCTTTCTCTCCTCTCCTACTTTGGGCACAATGGAAATAAGGAAATGAATCCTCATTTCCCAACCTATAACTTAAGTGGGCTTTAGGATCTGTTTGGTTTGGACCTCTTTTGAATCAATCAGGTTAAAATGAAATTTGGGGCATGAGGACTCTCACATTTAGGTCCATAAAGTGCTCACATCACGAGGAAGATGTGGAGGATGATTTGGGATCATCCAGAGTCATTTATGATGTGAGTGGCAGGAACCACGGGCATCGAAATCCTGATAGCAGCCTTTTAACCCACTGAAAATAGGCACTGGATCTAGGCCCAGGATGCTTTTAGTAGCTTGTTTTTGGTGGACAAGACAGCTTGCTGTCCCATGGTTGGTCTCGCATGGGTGGTTGTCCTCGGATAGGCTCAAGGCTATTCAATAATATTTTATGCATGCCAGAATTCAAGTGTGAAGAGTCGGGTCACTTACCATCTAGGATCGGAAGGTATGAATCCCCTCCAGTTAGATAGGCACGTAATGCACGAACATGTGGGTTCATCTCTACCCCTTGAGCAGTGTGCAATCGCGAGTCAAAACTCGATCGTACTTTCGTTCTCCGACCCGAGGCCTATCACAATAGTTTTAAATTTAACCAGATTAGGGCATGGGTGTAACATTTCTAGATTAGATGCCGTAGTCAGATTGAAAACAAATGCATTGGTACACCATGGAATGGGACACAAAAGTACTATGCAGTCGTACTATCTCATATAGGAGCATGTGGTTAGGATTTCATATTCCCTCATGCTACGACCCTTCCCAACAGGGGTTTACATGTTGGGTTATCATTAGGGGGTAGCATTGATCACGGACCATAGTGGTGGTTAGAAGTACGCCTGGCTGATCATTAGGATAGTTGAAAACCTTGGTGATATATTCAGAGGACCAATCGTAGAACTTTTATTATCTGTTATGGTTCAGCCATGATTTACATTTCTATTATGGTTCGGCCATGATTTAATTTTCAAGTGCTCATGGCTGGCCTTCTCCGACAACCTTATAGGTGTATCACGGGATGGAGGATGCGTCTCGTACCCGGGGCATACGCGTACTGTGGTTATGAGCAGCATGTAACTTATGACCTAATAATGATTGCTTAGGTGAAATAGGACTAATATGAATCTCATGCATATAGTATCATTTAGATTACAATTTCTTGTGTGCATCTTTCTTTCCATTTACTAAGCTAGTAAGCTCACCCCTTGTGTACACACCTTTTTAGATGATTGTGCAGTCTATTCAGTAGAGGAACCCATGCTGGGTCCCACCGATGAAAACCCAGTAGGGGATTGGTGGGTCCCAGAAGGATTCAATCACAGTGAAGTTGCCCGTGCGAGGTTTGTGTTGCGGGGCAATAGTAACCGATTCTACTTGTTGTACACTTTCTTATTCTTTTGGTATATTTCCCCTTTTATGCTCTTGATAGTTAAATTGCTATTTCTTGTGTAAATATCTTGCCTACAGGCCCAAATGTAATTATACTATGTATGACAATTTAGGTATCAAGAGTATATAGTGATTTATCGATAATATACATAACAAAAATTCTGTTGAAATCTCTTATTATATTCCATGTACATTTGGTTTGTTGTGTTATGGTTACTGTATTAGATGATCTTGGTGGTTTTGGGTTACCCGGAGGGAACTTGGTCACCAGCCTGGTTCTATGCGAATGGGGCATGACAACAATGGTATCAGAGTGCTATGCTCTAATCACACACAGCATGCGAGAACAAACTCTTAGAAACCCAAAATAGGACAAGGGGATTTGGGGAAATCATAAAAGACACCATATAAAATCTGAAAATACATAAAACTTGAAAATTTTGGCATAATGCATCCTTGGAGGAAATCCAAAAAGTTTCACACAAAAAATAGAACTGCATAATCACAGAGAAATTTCATAATCACAAAGAGAACTCCTTATACAGGATAAAATTCACAAGAAAACAACAGAAGAAGAGACTAAACAGAGCAAAAGAAAAGAAGGTAGAACTTCCCAGAATCACATTTTCAAAGGGAAAGAAAAGAAGAACAACGCTACTTGTAGCACCTAATTTTGTCACCCTCCTCTGGCTATGATGAAATATGGATCTTGGATGGACTTTTGACTTCTGACTGACAGAGATGCTGATGGAAACATTCCCCTACCCAAAACCTTGGAAATCCCCATGCAGGAGAGGAAGGTCTAATTTTGACTTTTCATATATGAATGAATCTGGTCAAGATGACCATACAGATGAATAGTGATCAGAAATACAATTCCGACGATATATGATATGCTAAAATCGGATCGACGAATCTTTGGCAATCATTCTCAGAAAATCATGTTTTTTTGCACGCATGTTGCGCCTTCCCACACATATGCCGTGCATATGGACAGTCCTGTTGGAAACCTGGAAAAATCCTTCATCTGATCCAAACACCCTAAAATTCATCCCCTACCTACCCAGATAACCTCGAAACACTCCCGGGTCTGAAACCTTAGAAATTCCCGTGCGAGAGGGAAGGGGTCCAATTTGACTTTTCATATATGAAGGAATCCGATCAATATGATTGTACAAATGGATAATGCTCCGAAATATGAATCCAAAGATATATGATACGCCAAAAATGGACTGACGAATCTCTGGCAATCATTCCTAAAAAATCACGTATTTTCACGCGCATGTTGAGCACACAAGCTTGGCCGGCCAGTTGGCCAAGCTAGCCAGCCTAACCAAGCCAGCCAACTATCCCATCCAGGCCCAGCCTGGCCGCACACCTGTGCACGGGCCTACCGCACGCTGTGTAGGGTCTACCGTACACTATGCATGGGCCTACCGCACGCTATGCGTAGGCCCACGCACACTGCACGCTGTGCATCGGTCAGCTGTACACTGTGCATGGGCCTGTCGCACGCTGTGCATGAGCTTGTTGCATGTTATGCATGGCCCTGCAGCACGTTGTGCGTGGGCCTGCCGCACGCTTTGTGTGGGCTCAACCGCACGCTATGTGCGGGCCTGTCACACGTTGTTCATGGCCCCACCGTACAGTGTGTAGGCCCCAGCCGCACACCATGCACACTGTGCACATGGCTTGCACATTGTGCACACTATGCCAGCACACCATGCACACATGCCCCGCACACCATGCACATGGCCCGCACACCATGCACACTGTGCTCGCACACCGTGCACACATGGCTAGCACACCATGCACATATGGCCCGAACACCGTGCACATGGCCCGCACACCGTGCACACTATGCCTGCACACCGTGCACACTGTGCCTACACACCGTGCACATGTCCCGCACACCATGCATTTGCGCACCTGTGACATCACCTGCACTTGGCAAAATTTTCTCTCTTCTCGCTATTCCAAAAATTACCTTTTCTGGTAAAATTTTCTCCCTCTCACTTTTCCAAAAACTTTCTTTTTTTATGAAACTTTCTCTCTCCTCCCAATTTTCTGAAAATTACCTTTTCCAAGCTAAAATTTCTCTCTCCTCCCATTTTTTTTGAAAACCCCCTTTACCCACTGAACAAAAGCCCTCCCCACGCATTTTTTCCTTCAACCCCCCTTTTTATCCATTGGACAAAAATCCTATCTCTTCACTTTAGGCAAGAGCCCCCCTTTCATCCACTGGATAAAGGGATTCCCCCTCTCCTACTTGGTTGAAAAAAACTATAAAATACCCCCTCTCCCTTAGAAAAAACACACCAACAAAAACTTGAATCCCCTTTCAGAGTGAAATTTTCCTCCCCTCCCCCTTTTGATTTTCTTTTGATCTTCGGAGTGATCTCCGTGAAGATCCAAAAACTCATTCGGATCTTCGAAGTGTTCTTTGGGATCTTGAAGATTTTCAATCCAAAGCCTTAGTTAGATCTAGTTTTTAGTAAAAAATAGTATGTTCTTGAGCCACCTCCCCTGAGTGTTCTTGAGTGTTCTTGAGTGTTCTTGAGATAGAGACCCCCCCTTTTTGAGGTTCTTCGGGTCTACAAAGAGAACTTTGTTAAGATCTGAAACTCTATTTGGATCTTTAAAGTGTTCTTCAGGACTTTGGAGTTCTTTAATCCATTTTTAGGTCAGCCCGTATTTTTTCAGAAATATCCTTTCCTATCCGAACCTCTGTCTGAGTGTCCCAGAAATCTTTCCAAGAATAGCCATTCCCAATGGAAGCTCTGTTGGAGTTCCACCTCATCCCAAGCCTAGAAATTGCTTTTTCTAGCCGAAGCTCTGTCCGAATCCAAATCCAAAAGCAATCGTTCCTAGCTGGAACTCTGTTCAGATACCATCACAATCAACATCTCTCAAGAAAGGAATTTGGAGGTCAAGACCATCTTCCCCTGAGCTAGGAGAATCCAAAAAATAGTCTGAGCCGGTACCAATCAGGGGCCTACCCCTCTTGACCCAAAACAGGGGCCAAATTCAGGTATAATCTCTCTCCTCATTCAAGCATAATGTAGACATTTAATAAGATTTGCTTTAGTTTATATAATAGTCTGAATTCAATTAATGTATATATGTGAGATAACTTAGCCATACATGTGAAATAGTAATAATTATGCAAAATATTCGTTCTCAAGCATCTAGTAAGAAGACCGGTTGAACCAGGCAGATTGGGTGCTTAACACCTTCCCAACTCTGTAACCTTACACTTACCTTAAAACTCTAGACCAAACCAAAATTTGGGCTCTTTCTCAGGAATCAGGCCTACCCCTGGGTCCTGGGCCTATAACCCTAGGTGGCATCTCCAAACCCCATTTGCATGATCCCGATCCCCGAATTGGACCATCATCAAAACCCCCGTCTCAAATGATGAATTTCACACTCTTTTTAAATAGGACTCCACGTATCTCCGAGCAGTGATATGGTGGTGTGGGGCCCACAAGCGAAGCACACACGACTCGAGCCACCTTCCCCCTCACTATGAAGGTGAAGGGAGAGAGAGGAGAGAGGATGGGGATCCATCTTCGGTTGCTACCCTTATAGTGACGACTCCATTGGGGACTAATGTCAAGCTTCCAATACTAGATGCTACCTTTAAATGTAAGAACATTTTCCACCACTTTTGTTTGAAAACATGTTTGCCTAACCCCATGTTTGTAATTGTATTCGCTAACCGCATCATGCATTGTGCTCGAAGTGAAATCATTTGGCGAGGGACTCCCTGTCATGCCCGCACCCTCGGGGACGTCAATGCATGTCATGGAGAGTACTCTGAGAGCAAATGATACCTGCTTCTTGTATAAGAATGAAAGGTATCGTCAAACAGTGAGGATGTTGTATTTGTACTAGCACCCTCAGGGAGGCCCGTGCAATTTATAACATTCTGAGATCGAATGTGTCATCAAATGGTGAGGATGTCCATATTTGTGCTAGCACCCTCGGGGAGGTCTAAGCACTTTATGACATTTTGTGATCGAATGATGGTTACCCTACATTATACTTTTGCATACAATCACTCACGGTTCTACCACCCCGTGGCCAATTGCTTAACTTCGTGTGTAGTTATGAGTAATGGGAAAGGAAGTCACCCCCTTGATCTCGTACCTATGGGTATATCAAAAGGATCACACACCTTACATATATAGATCCTTTCAAGGAAGCCTTGTGGGTCCTATTGCATCCACTGCATGCTCGCATCATGTAAAAAATAGATGTAGAAGCTAGGAACGCCACAAGCTAATTATAGAACTTGTTTTTAGTCATGAAAAGGAGTTTTCCTACACTATATTCCAGTTGTAAAGAATTGCTTTCCTAAAGTGGGTTTCAGATAAAAGGTGTCCCTCCTCCTTAAGGAAAAGGTCCAGATACGTGACTCAGGGGCAATCCCGCCAAAGTCATGTCAAGTCCCAAGAAGTCCCGAGAAAATCAAGAGGAAGGACACCTAGTGGGAAAAGAGCAAGGAAAGCATGACTTTATTACACGGAATGTCTTATGGGAGTATTCTTGACAAGCCATTTGTATGAATCTTCCGTTTTTGATCTTGGGTGGACCAGGGGCATCGAACCCTATCCCTCCTATCATTAAGCGGACTAACTTTGGATGGATCATTGGTTGATAATCTAGTGAATGTGTGAATAAAGGGTTTGGAATTCAAGAATCCTAAAATAAATCACTTTTGGTTCAGGCATAATTCCACATATCAAGTATTCACCGCGGTCCCTTTGGACGCGTCAGGGTGATCGGTTGACTCGCCTAAATCCAGAATCACTTCCGTCACCTCTTCGAAATTGTCTACTACCAAGTGATTACAGCCCAGTAAGCATGGATCCACCCAATATGGAAACACTCGAACAGGCCTGGGTCCATCCCATGGAGACCTTGCAGACAGAGATGATTGAAGTCAAAAGAGGAATAACTCAGATATTGCATACACATTAGAACCCTCCCAAAGTCAGCACTGACAACGGGAGATGTGAACCAGAATGGAGCTATAGGTCATCGTGGGAATTCTTCCCGAGTCGACTCAGGGGAACCAGAGCATGTCTGGCCAACCGGTTAGAGAGGATCTTCACCTACCAGTCCCAATGGTCAATGAGGGGCCTATTTCAGGGTCCCTCCTCCTAGGATAGTGGTCGAAGATGAAGAAGAGGAATTTGCAGCACATGTCCACTTTTAGCCTCTGGAGATGGAAAAAGAAAGGAAGTTCAGAGAGAATTTAGAGAAGTTGGAGAACATGATTCGAGCAAGAAAAGGCTCAGAAGGTAAGCAGTGGATTCTGAGGAAATAAGTTTCTTCTATGGGGTAAGAATTCTAGAAAAATTCAAGTGGTAGACTGATAGATTTGATGGGTTAGGAGACCCCAAGGCTCATCTCAAGGTCTTCCTCAACATCGCCAAGTCGTGGCAACTTGCAGATAACCAGATGGGGTAAACCTTCATGTTAACCCTATCGGGACCAGCACTGAGTGGCTCACACAGTTGGAGTCATCAAAAACTCAGAATTGGGCAACAATAGTGAAGGCCTTCACTAAATAGTACTCATACAACACTGAGGTGATGTGAAACATCGGGAGTTTGGGACGTTGAGACAGTAGCCTAAAGAAGGATTCACCACCTTCTTGCTGAGATTCAGAGACAAAATCGCCAAGATGGCAGATAGGCCTTCAGAAGCAGAGCAGGTAGAGATGTTAATAGAGAACTTGTCAAAGCCCTATTATGATGTTCTTTACTATTAGCATTTGCAAACTTTTGATACATTGATAACCACCGGCACATAGGTGGAGAATAGAATTATGAGAGAGGCATAGTATCAAGGATCCTCCCAAGATGCAAGCAAGAACACCCAAGTCAGACAAGGAAAGGGTCTAGAAACTAATATGGTAAGTGCAGTTCAGCAGTCAGTCTCACTAGCCACTTCTTCACAGCCCTACATAATACAAGTAGATGCACCCGCCCAGAAGGCTCCTCACCCAAGAAGGTAATTTTTTGATCTGGGAATGCCCATAATAGTCGCATATCAGAAGTTAAAGAAGCAAGGATTGCTAGGGACAGTGGCTTCAAGAGTGATCAGGAACCCTCCTCCAGCTTGGTATAGGGATCATGAGTATTGTGCCTACCACACTGAAATTAGTAGACAATGGAACCATTGAGTATAGGGATCATGAGTTTGGGTTTACAGCATGTAGTTCAGGACTTAGTAGACAATGGAACCATTGAGGTCAAAATCAAGTAGCCTCCCAATGTCAATACCAATCCACTCCCCGATCATGTGAACAATCTTGATGAAGAAACTATAGAGAGTGATCCTGCTTAACTCATTGTACCTAGAGCTCAAAAGAATCATATGAATGCCCGCGCTTATAAGAAAATCATGAGTCAAAGGGCTGGAGTCATAAGAACCCCCAGAAGAAGAGAATCATCAGAGGAAGAGTCAAAAGATCAGGTGCCCCCAATCCATCCCTCCTCATCAGAAGAATCCATCACACAGCATTATTAGCCTCTACCACATTATCAGCCTCCGCCATGTTATCAACCTCCACCATATCATCAACCTTTCCTCCACCATCAAAGTGGAGGAACCTCTTCATCCTATCACCCCCAATCTTCATATCCTACCACTCATATTACATCATCTTCATACCATCCCATTTCATCCATCATCACCCACATACCAATCCCATTCTCAAGGTTTGATGTATAACCCAAAAGAAGGATGGATGGATGGATATGATTGGAAGGATATGTTTGCATTACCAGATTTCCCAAAGATGACTTTATCAATAGAGTTAGTAAATGCATTGAGGGAAGACCAGGAGAGTGATCCTACTTCTCTAATTCAGCCAATTATAACTTCAGAAGACAATCCAGAGGTAATTGAAGAGATTACAACTGATCTTCTCAGAGCAGTAACCACATTGGCCATAGGGGAGCAGATCAAAGAATACACTTCCTTAGTCCACATAGAGAGTGATACAGAGGATGATAAGTTAGGACTGGTCGAACCTCGAGCCAGCAATGATAGGACCAACCGTATGGAAATCTTTCGATCCGTAAGCTCTAAATACTCCGAGCGTTTGGATTTGGAGAATTTGATGGTCTTGAGAAATCTGATGAAGAATCAAGTGGGAGTGAAATCAATAAAATGATGATGATGATGAGGATGAAAATGAAGATGAGAAGGATGGAGATGACTCTGAGGATGATGGGTATCCAGACTGGGATGACTACCAAGGACCTTGGTACAATGATTATGATGATGAGTCAGAATATTACTCACCAGAACATCCGACATGTTTCTTAGTCTACGCCATTGGCAATGATGACCTAATAGCTGATCCAACAGGTAGTATTTACCCTTCCCAGTGCATGGGGGAGATGATTCTACATCATATTCAGAAAATGAGGGGGAATCTGGAGAGCCGACGTAAATTTTTATGGACGAACAGTACTCCACCTCTGAGTTGGAAGAAAAACTATGTGAAGTGTATTCCAACACATTGAGGATGTAAGAAAGGGTAGAAGAAATTGACAAAATGTTAAGGGAAGTAACCATCAGTGATCTTTACTACCGAGAGCAATTGGATGATCTGCAGGAAATAGGACCAGATGACACAATCGCAAAGGCGGTAGACGCTGCATTCCAACAGATTTTCAATGCAGTGAAGAAGCTATGAGCCAAGGCGGTGAATATTTGTAGAGGTCCTCGACTTCCCACCCCAAGTAGGGAAGGAGAATCAGAAGAAGATGATTCTATGGTGGGAATAATCACCCTAACCAATAGTGATGATGAAGATAGTTATCCCACTGAGTTTATTATGAAAAAACCAATCAATGTGATGGAAACTAGAAGTGGGAAAGACTACAAGGGCAAGGCTCTAGTAGTAGGGCAACCAAGGGCTAATGAGGCCAAAACTAGCAGCATAAAGAAAGAGCCAGAGAACCCAGTCTTGGCTCAACTCAAGAAATCACTGACAAACATCTCCATTTGGGGATTGTTGATGGCATCCCCTTTGCACCATGAAGCAGTCTCAGTCTCTCGCTAATGTGCAAGTGCCGATCAAGATAAATCCGATGCACCTCGCATATATAGTAGGAGCAACATATGCAGTGCGTCCCTGATGTTCTTGAATTTTGAGCTTCCTAAGGAAACCCAATACAATCAGGCTTTCCATATTACAATTGAATGCCTTGACAAAGTGGTTCCCCAGGTTCTTGTTGACAACGGGTCTACTTTGAATGTGCTACCATTGAGATCAGCATAGAGTATCGGTGTCAACTTGGAATAAATGAGGCCAACCACCCAAACCATAAGGGCATACGATAATACCAAGAGGAAGATCCTTGGCATCATTACCCTTGCTGTAAAGATTGGCCCGGTGAAGTTTGATGTTGATTTCCAAGTCATTGATATACCAGTAGCTTTTAACATGCTCTTGGGAAGGCCTTGGTTGCATCCTGCGAAGGCAGTGTACTCTAGTCTCCATCAAAAAATGAAGTTCATTTATGAGGGGAAGGTGGTCTTAGTGGCCGGAGATCCTGAAGTGGTTAACACTCTGGCCAACATTGAAAAGGGGAAAGAACAAGACCAGGAGGTGCAACTGAGTGGTTTTAAAAGAGACACCACTTGTGTAGCCATTGCCAAAGAAGCTCCAAAGGAGAAAATCCTAGCTAACTATGAAGCCATCTGGAGTTTGCTAGTGAATCAGATGATGAAGAACATGCAATATTTTTCTGGCATGGGACTGGGGAAATATCACCAAGGAGTTCCAAAGCAGCCTAGTTTGGCAATAAACAAAGGAAAGAATGGTCTCGGGTACACTCCTCCAATTGTCAAAGGGTAGAAAGTGCTGAGGATGACTAGAAAGATCTCTATCACATACTACCCTACTCATAATAGGTACTTTGTGAAAGGAGAGGATTTCCCCTTTTGTGGACATGTGGAGCCATAGTTTGATGAAACCGCCGCCAAGACTTGAAATTTTCTTCCAAGACGAGTTTGATTGGGTGACTTATGAAGTGGAACAATAGAAAATGCTAGTCAAAGAAGGTGACCAAGACAGTTGCATCATTGGGATAACGAAAATTGCACTGATTGAGACTGAGTCTTCATCTGATGATCCCGCAATATTGATCCAATCAAAGGAGGCACCTAGTCCTTGAGTTCTCATGAAGAGAGTATGGGAGAAGAAGATAAGGCTCACCTGGAGTCTGTCGCTTCCCAATGATTTGAAAGGTGAGCCCGAGAGCCCGAGAGTTGCATGAGCTCAAGCCCCATCCCTTCAGAGGAAGAAGTGTGTAAGTAAAATAGAGGAGAGCATAGAGGATGATGGTTTATATGTACTGTGCCTGAACCAATTGCAATGGGAAGGCTTGTGAAGGTGGTCAAAGATGTGACCGAGGCACCAGGATGGAATCCCTTAATAGGCTCGAAAAGATAGACTTTATAAAAAAAAGATTGAGCAATCTCCATTGATCTGCACCCCTCAGAAAGTTCAGCTTCTGAGAGCACGAGATGGATCAGCTGGTATTCATGAAGAAACAGGCACCTGTCTAGAGGAACCATTGTGCCACTAAAGAAATAGTAGCAACTTTCTCAAAAGGTGAAGAAGGCCCTTTGCCACATCTCCTCATCCATTAAGCTACTGAACCACTTCTGAACTGGACAAGCATTGGGGAAAACTTCAAGTTTGCTCATGCTATTGAGTCAACTAGCCTGATTACCCCTGGTGAAAGCATCAGGCCAGTTATTGAGTCTGTAGTCGAATCTATTATTTGTGATTCTGTGTCAATCTCTTCTTTTGAGAAGAGTCCAAAGTCCTTATATGACGAGTCTGTTACTCCTTTCATGAATGAAATTTCTGATTCGGAGTATAACTTGCCTCCTTTTTTCGATGATAATCTTAATAAATATCAAGAATTAATAAAATAATGCAAAACAAAGAAAGTCCAATCCATTCGTGAGGATACTTGGGTTATTAATCTAAGAACCGACCAATGCCTTCGAGAGGTAAAAATTGGCGCTACCCTTGATGATGAAGAAGTAGAACGGATAAGTAATCTCCTGAAGGAATTCGTCGAGGTCTTTCCTTAGTCTTACTAGGATATCCTTGGTATCGACCCAAACATTATGCACCATCGATTGCCGACTTACCCTAGGGCAAGGCCGGTAATACAGAATCTCCAAAGAATGTGGCTAGAATGGAGTGAGAAGATTAGAGAAGAAGTTGTGAAGCAAAGGAATGCGGGGTTCCTACAAGTGGTAAAGTACCCCCAATGGTCGGCCAATATTGTACCAGTACCGAAGAAAGATGGAAAGGTATAAATGTGCGTAGACTTCCGAGATCTTAACAAAGTAAGCCCTAAAGATGACTTCCCACTACCACACATTGATGTATTGGTGGATAATACGACAGGGCATGCTTTATTATTATTCATGGATGGATTCTCGAGATACAACCAAATAAGCATGCACCCAGAAGATCATGAGAAAATAGCCTTCACCACTCCATGGGGAACCTATTGTTATAAGGTGATGCCATTTGGACTTAAGAACGCTGGGGCAACATATCAAAGGGAACATATCAAAGGGAACCTACAGCCATATTGTATGACATGATGAACAAAGATGTGGAAGCCTATGTGGACGACATGATAGTAAAGTCTAAAGATCAGCAGGGGCATATTCCCGCACTAAGGCGATTCTTTGAAAGAATCAAGAAGTATCAGTTGAAGTTGAACCCTCAGAAGTGTGTATTCGGGGCAACAGTGGGAAAGTTGTTAGGCTTCTTGGTGAGTGAAAGAGGCATTGAATTTGACCCTATTAAGATCAAGGCAATTCAGAAAATGCCCACGCCTCGGACTAAGAAGCAAATACGAGGATTTCTAGATCACATCCAATATATTAGCAGATTTATAGTTCAGTTAACTACAATCTGTGAACCAATTTTCAAACTGTTGAAGAAGGATCAACCCACAGAATGGAATGACCAATGCCAACAAGCCCTTAACAAGATCAAGGAGTACTTTATGAACCCACCAGTATTGATACCGCTAGTGGAAGGAGAACCACTTCTGTTGTATCTGTCTGTGGGAGAATATTCCATGAGATCTTTGCTAGCACAGAAGGAAACGGAAAGGGGGTAGAGCATGCCATATATTACCTTAGCAAGAAGTTTTTGGAATATGAGACCCGGTACACATATTTGGAAAGAACTTGTACTGCGTTGATTTGTGCAACTAAAAGGTTACGACACTATATGGTTTCCTATCCAGTGCATTTGATCTCAAAGATGGATCCCATCAAATATCTCTTCGAGAAGTTTGCCTTAACAGGGCCCATTGGTTGCTTTTGCTATCAGAATTTGACATCCCCTATGTTACTTACAAATCTATCAAGGGGCAGGCCATAGCCGATCATTTGGCTACTCACCCCACAAAAGATGGAAGGTCCTTGGATGATGCCTTTCTCGATAAAGGAATAACAGTGGTAGAGGAAGAAGATACAATTAATGAATGTCAATTATTCTTCGATGGAGCAGCCAATCAAAAGAGATGTGGTGCAGGAATATTACTTGTCACTCCTGACAGTCATTATTTACCTTCATCATTCTGCCTTGACTTCCCATGTACCAACAACATTGCTGAGTATGAAGCTTGTGCTTTGGGGCTCAAAATTACTTTAACCATTGGGGTGAAAAGGATCAAGGTGTACGGTGATTCATCCATTGTCATCTGTCAGATACAGGGAAAGTGAAAAACTAGAGATGAGAAGCTGAAGCCATATCAAGAGCATCTGGAAGAGGTGATTGAACACTTTGAGAAGATTTCATTTGAATACTTCTAGAGGGATAATAACCGGTTTGCTAATGCCCCTGTAACCTTGGCTTCTATGGTAGAGTGCAACCTTATGGCTAGAGTCCGACCATTCTTGGTAGAACAAAGAAGCAGGCCCATTATCAGAATTTGGTGAACTTTCTCACTTAGATGGTCGGTCTTGGTTCGCTCACATAGTGGATTTCATCAGGGAAAGGAAGTATCCAGTTGAAGCAACTAAGAGAGAGATGAAGCTTTTGAGAAGATATTCCACCCAGTTTATTCTCCAAGAGGATCTGTTATACAAACGGTCCTATAACGGAATACAGTTTTTGTGTGTAGATGAGGAATAAGATACAACCATCATGGAAGAAATTCATTAAGGTCTTTGTGGACCCCACATGAATGCCAAGATGTTATCTAAGAAGATCCTCAGGCTGGGATATTACTAGAACACAATGGAAGCAGATTGCATGGACTTCATCAAGAAATGCCACAAGTGTCATATATTTGCTATCATCATACATATCCAACCAACAGATTTGCATTCACTCAGTTCTCCTTGGCCATTCTCCACTTGGGGCATTGATGTCATTAGAAAGGTCAACCCTAAAGCATCCAATAGCCACGAGTTTATCTTGGTAGCCATTGATTATTTCACCAAGTGGATAGAAGCTCAATCCTATGTAATCCTCACATCTGCTAAGGTGGCCAAGTTCATCCAGGAAAACTTCATTTTTCGATATGGAGTACCTCAAGAATTGATATTAGATCAAGGATCTCACTTTTGGGGCAAGATCGACAAAATCTGCACAAAATTCGGTATCAGAAGGTATCGCTCTACCACTTACAAGCAGCAGACCAATGGGGCAGTAGAAGCAGCTAACAAGAATATCATGGTCATTCCGCAAAAAAATGCCAAAAACACACAAGGATTGGGCTGATAACCCTTGCCTTATGGGCATACATAACTTCTATACGATCCTCGATAGGGGCAACCCCTTTCTCTTTGGTATATGGGGTTAAGGCGGTTCTACCCGTAGAAATCCTAATACCATCCCTAAGGGGTGCTTCTTGATAGTCAGCTACAAAAAGGAGAGTGGGTGAAGGCCAGACATGACGAGCTTAATTTTCTTAATGAAAGGCACATGAAGGCCATGGATAATCTAAAGAAGTATCAATTGAGAATGGCCAGGGCCTTTAACAAAAATGTGAAGCCTTGCCGCATAGAGATGGGTGAACTTGTTCTCTGAGAACATACCAATTCATGACCCAAGAGGAAAATCCAGGCCCAATTGGAGCGGCCCATTCACTGTTAAAGAAATTCTACCAGACAAAGCTGTGAAACTCGTAGACCACAATGGCGAAGAAATGCCCAGCTTGGTTAACATGGATCAACTCAAGAAATATTATGTCTAAAAGGGTAGCCTAAACTCCGTCCGACTTGATTCCCCTCGAGGGATAGGTAGGCAACTTGACATGTGCAAGTGCGGACTCAACCATCTAAGGCAATAAATCGGTTCCTTGATTAATAATCAAAGTACCTTAAAAAGATCATCACAGTTTGTGTCCCCCAAGAATCGCCATTTGGCATGAAAGGCCATTAGGTATCTATCATCCACCCATTGGTTTGTCACTTCTTACCCAGGATTCTATCCCCCAAGAATCGCCATTATCCCCCAAGAATCGCCATTTGGCATGAAAGACCATTAGGTATCTGTTATTCACCTATGGTCCATCCATTCTTATCTAGGATTCTATCCCCAAAAAAAAAAATCGCCATCCGGCACCAGTTTATCAAGGCCAGTTTATTCTTCACCCTTGATCAGTCAAAGTCAAAAGAAAAAAAAGAAGAGCTTGATGCTACAGTGGTAAAGGCTTGTTTGAATCATTAGCCAATGAGTAATGCTTTGATAAATCATCATATCTCATTGTTTGTATTGGTTTCAGGAAAATTCATTGGCTCGTTGGATAAGACATTGAGGAAATGGACCTTGGACATAAATATGTGGGCACCAGGATTGCTAGAATCATTGAATGTGTCTTTTCTTGGCTAAGTTGGTTGTGTGAAGCTACATCACCAATTACTTCGACAGGTACCTCAACACTGGGATGCCAACCTGCAAATATTTTAGTTTGGATTAGCAGAGATTTGCCCAACTCTTGAAGAATTTTGGGTTTGTATGCTATCTCCACCCAAAGGCAGTTTGTTCCAACCCTCTTTGAAGAAAGATTGCTTAGAGAAAATTCAGGATTTCGTCAGATGGAAAGAAGAAGTAAAGCAGTTTGTTAGGTATGGGAAGATCGACATTTTGAAAGTGGCTAAGATTTTCATCCAATATCAACCAATGGGAGGAATCCATCAACAATGATCCTTGGATGCTTATTTACTTTGTATGATAGCTTGCTATATTCTCCGCACTCCCAGGCATGGTGCACCATTTATTTTGATTGAGGTAGTAAAACAGTTGAAGAAGGGAGGTGACATCATCCCTACGGTTCTTGTATAAACGTTCAAGGGATTTGATGACATGAGCTATGGCCATAGATTCGGACTAGACCATTATCAGGGGAGTCTTGCTATTTTTCAGATTTGGCTCCTCAAGAAATTAAAGCTCACCATACCATCAAGGGGAAGCCCACTCGGAGTTTTTTGCTATCGGGGGATAAGAGAGAAGTTTTGGAATTAAACCTTATCACCGATTGGAAGAAATACTTATAGGAAAGGACTGTGCAGGATATCGTATAGAGGTGCTCAGAGAAGCCACAAGAAGATTTTCTAATGAAGACCCCTGGCGACAATTATGTCAGACTGATGGGATTGACACACACATCCTTTTACTTTCCTATGTGCATCAGCCGACAATATGAGCTCGAGGAGACAAACCCAGAAGAGTTAGTGAACTTTCACCCACCTCAAGAATTGTCTCCCCACCTTGTTATTCACCTATCCCATCTGTGGTTGGAAGGTGGTCCCCCTTTTCATGTAATTCACTTGGTAATAGAATGAGGTGGTATTTAGATTCTCGTGTCCTGATTATCTTAAGTATGACTTGAGTTATGGAATTGATTGTGCCTAAGCATTGCAAGCAAATAAAAAAAAGAGGAAGAAAGTTTTTCTTTTGTGCCAAAAGTAAGTTTTCATAGAGATGTTGAAATAAAATAATGAACAAACAAGGGGAGGGAAAAAGAAAAAAAAGAAAGAAAATATCAATGTGTTTGTGTTTGCAGGAAATACAGGAACAAATCCCTATGGGTCAGAAGCCGTCGTCTGAACCGTACTCTGAACCATTGTTTGAGATTTAAAATGTAACCGCAAGCGTACGGATCAGTGTAGCTATGGGTCGAACACAGGGAGAACAGCCACTTTATTTATTTTTATTTCTTTTAATAATGTGAAAGTGAACCTATTAATGGTTGTGATCTAATTCTAATTACCGTCCAAAACATATGTATCTAAAATAACGTCCTAACCATTCGTCATCTAAGAATTTAAAGACACAAGCCACGCAATTAAAATTAAATAAATAAATAAGTAAAACTAAATAACCCACGCAATTAAAAAATAATAATAAAAGAAAAAATAATGAAATAAAAAAAAAGTAAAAAAATAAGGATAAAGCTAGAGAGAGACTCACAAGTAGGTTTCTCTACTTAGCCCGAGGGATGCATCATAATATGAGCGTCCCTACTTGACCAGAGAGTCACTCTTACAAGGGTTACTCTACTTGGCTTTAGGAAAAGGAAGACAATTAAAATAAAAGTAATAAATTGATGGTTCTATGGCTAGGAGGGTCAAAGCCAACACATACACTAGCCATGAACCTTGGGGGAAAGGGATAGTAATAATGTAACGACTGAAATTAAAATCCTAAATTAAGAAAGAAAGGGTAGTCTGAAGAGGGAATGAGAGGGGGGAGAGAAGACTACTAAAGGAGCCTACTTACTTGAATCAATGCTTGAACTTGAAAGCTTGAGTGATTTGAGATACTACCGGTACTAAAAACTAGATCTGGAATAAACCAAATCTGAAATTTCTAG
>NW_024868219.1:69038-132717 GCF_013358625.1 Macadamia integrifolia | reverse complement strand
CAAGGTATGACCTTTATCCATTTAGAAACATAATCAATGGCCAAAAGTATGTACAAATTCCTAAAGGAATTAGGGAATGGTCCCATAAAATTGATGCCCCAAACATCAAAGATCTCAACTACCAAAATAGGGTTGAGGGGCGTCATGTTCCTTTTATTGATACGGCCAAAAGACTGGCAGGCAGAACAAGCCTTACAAAAATCAAAAGCATCTCTAAAAAGAGTGGGCCAATAAAATCCGCATTGGAGAACCTTTGCAGCAGTTTTCTTAGGTCCAAAGTGTCCACCACATGCATGATCATGACAAAAAGAGATAATAGAATGTTGCTCATGATCAGGAACATATCGTCGGATAATCTGATCCGAACATATCTTAAACAAATAAGGATCATCCCAGAAAAAGTGCTTAACTTGGGAATGAAATCTATACTTATCTTGGGTGGACCAGTGATCCGGAGTCACACCTGAAATTCAGAAGTTGGCAATGTCAGCAAACCATGGTTCATTGGACACTGCAAATAATACCGAATGAGATGGGCTTTGGCATCCTTCTTCTGAACTATGTATCTGAGGGCAGAATGATCAGTATACACCACCACATGTGAACCAACTAAGTAAGACCGAAACTTTTCTAATGCAAACACAACAGCTAAAAATTCTTTTTCAGTGGTTCTATAATTGAGTTGTGCATCATTTAAGGTCCTACTAGCATAGTAAATGACAGTGGGAAACTTATTAATCCTTTGACCCAAAACTGCTCCTATGGTAAAATCCGAAGCATCACACATTAGTTCAAAAGGTTCAGTCCAAATAGGTGGTTGAACAATGGGTGCATTGGTCAACTCCTTCTTAAGTTGCTTGAAGGATTCTAGGCACTCTTTGGAAAACTCAAAAGTCTGATCTTTGGCAAGTAATGAAGTGAGAGGTCGGGCTAACTGACTAAAGTTCTTAATAAACCTTCTGTAGAAGCCCGCATGCCCTAGAAAAGACCAAACATCCTTAACAGATTGAGGAGGTGGTAAATTATCAATTAAATCCACTTTGGCTCTATCTACCTTAATTCCCTCCTTAGATATTACATGGCCTAAAACAATACCAGATTTAATCATAAAATGGCATTTCTCCCAATTCAAAATCAAATTCTTAGATATGAACCTTTTCAAAACTAGGGAAAGATGATGAAGACATTCAGAATAGGAATTTCCATGAATTGAAAAGTCATCCATAAATACTTCTAAGAATTTTTCGACCATGTCAGAAAAGATGCTCATCATGCATCGTTGGAACGTAGTAGGGGCATTGCAAAGCCCAAAGGGCATACGCCTGTAAGCAAATGTTCCATATGGACATGTAAAAGTGGTCTTATGTTGGTCCTCTAAAGCAATTGGGATTTGGTTATAGCCAGAATATCCATCAAGAAAGCAATAGTATTCATATCCAGCTAACCTCTCTAACATCTGATCAATGAATGGCAATGGGAAGTGGTCCTTCTAGGTTGCCACATTAAGTTTCCTATAGTCTATACACACTCTCCACCCTGATTGGACACGAGTTAGAATTAGTTCATTATTGGCATTGGGAACTACAGTCACCCCAGACTTCTTAGGCACTACGTGAACTGAGCTTACTCATTGGCTGTCAGAAATAGGATAAATTATTCTATGATCCAAGCACTTTAGGATCTCTTTCTTAATGGCTTCCATCATCACTGGGTTAGCTCTTCTTTGGGGTTCCGTGGATGGTTTAGAATCCTCCATAAGATGTATATGATATTGCACAATGGAAGGGCTTATACCCTTGATATCAGCCATGGTCCAACCTAAGGCTTCCTTATTATCTTTTAACACTTTAAGTAACTCCTCTTCCTGGCTAGAAGTCAAATTTGAAGAAATTATTACAGGAAGAGTCTGGTCAGGCCCTAGGAAAGCATACCTCAAATTAGATGGCAACTCCTTAAGATCTAGCTTAGGGGGCTCAACTATGGAAGGTTTGTGAATGGAATTGGAAAGGGGTCCTAAGGTCTCCACAAGTGTGTGAAGACTCAAGACTTCAGAAAAGAAATTTTCATTGTCATCATCCAACTCATCCATACACTCTTGGAATTCTGAATCAAAATTAATATCAAAGTTGGTAATTAATTCATTAGAAAAATCCAGAAAATCCTCAATCATATTAATCTCTTCTTCCATATGTGGTTGCTTGCCTATCCTAAACATGTTAAACTCTACAGTTTGGTTACCAAAAGATAATCTTAGAAAACCATTCCGGTAGTTGATTAATGCATTATTGGTAGCCAATAGTGGTCTTCCTAGAATTATTGGGATCTCATCCTTGGTTGAGAAGGGCTTGGTATCTAACACAATGAAATCAACAGGAAAAATAAATTCTCCCTCCTTTAGTAAAACATCCTCAACCATCCCTTTAGGAAATTTAACAGACCTATCTGCCAACTGAAGAGTAGTTCCAGTAGCTTTCAATTCTCCCAATCCAAGTTGCTTGTACACATGGTAAGGTAAAAGATTCACACTTGCGCCAAGGTCAAGTAAGGCATGCTCAATGTATGTGTTGCCTATGACACAAGATATGGTAGGGCTCCCTGGATCCTTATACTTGGCTGCTATAGACTGAGTAATTATGGAACTAATGTTACCTGCCAAGAACGCCTTTTTGGGCACACTAATGATACGTTTGTGAGTACACAAATCTTTCAGTACCTTTGCATAGGCAGGGATCTAGGATATGGCATCCAAAAGGGGGATGTTCACTTCTACCTTTTTGAAGACTTCTAAAATTTTATCCATGGAAGCAGTCTTCCTTTTGTTTACTAAGCGATTAGGAAATGGGACAGGATGAACATAAGGACTGTTAGGGATTTTCCCCTGTTCAGAAGAATCATTTTTGGTTTCCTCAACCAAATCATCTTTAGTTTCTGAAAAATCTTTAGGTTCATCAAACGAACCTGAAGCAAGATGCACACTTGTGTCCTCAATTGAAGAAGAGTTAACATGAGTAATAGATGAGGAAGATTTAGGAACGCTCTGTTGGTACTCTCTACCACTCCTAGGGGCATAAACAACATTACATTGGATAGAGGGCCCTCGTTGGGTCTGACCTTGTACTATATTCAATGGTGCATTAGTTGATGTTTGTGAACTAACAAGCTGATGATGCCTAGGGTTAGGCTCTGGTTGACTGGGTAAAGTTTCTTTCTCCCTCTCACGCATAATTGAGACAACTTGAGTGAGTTCTCTCGTTAGATTTTGATGGCTTGTCATGAGGAGGACCATATTTTTTTCCGAGTCACTTATTCTACTTACCTCTCTAGTGTTGGTAAACCCAGGGGGTTGCTGATAAGATGATAGGAGAGGGGCCCTAGGAAAACTAGCCTGAGGTCCTACATTTGACCTAGGAAAAGTATTTTAAGAAAAAGATTGTTGTACAAAGGGAGGCCTTTGGAGTCCAGGTTGACCTCGATTATGGAAATTGGAAGGCCCTGCTTGGTTGCCCTGATTCCAAGAGAAATTTGGGTGATTTCTCCATCCTGGATTGTAGGTATTACTATATGGATTATTCTGGTATAAGGCATTAACACTATCATTAGAAGTGCCCCTAGAGGTGTTGGGGCATTCTTCTATGACATGTCCAGGGGACTGGCACCAAGCACAAATCTTAACCAAATTGACTGATGATGGCTCTCTAGGAACAATAGCCTCAATCCTCTTGATTAGGCTATCCAAATGGGCTTCCTTGGCTACTATCCCATCCACAAAAATATCCTTTTCCTCCTATGGTTCTTTCACTCTCTTGGGTTGATTCCCACTCACGGGTTTTGTCAGCTAAGTCAAGTAAGAATTCCCATGCCTTTCCTTCATCTGTAAAGGATGTGAATCCCTTAGGGCACATAGACTCTATCATTTGTTTAGTTGGGTAATCAATACCCTCATAAATTATTTGACATAAATGCCATAGGTCTAGGCCATGGTGAGGGCATTCTTGGAGTAGATCCTTGAATCTCTCTATAAGTTTGGAAAATGACTCACTAGGCTTTTGCCTAAACTGAAGGATATCACTTCTAAGCTTATTGGTCTTGTGAGTTGGGAAAAAATTTTTAAGGAAGACAACTGTGAACTGTTCCCATGAGGTTATGGAATTTGTGGGTTACCCATATAACCACTTCTTAGCCTTGTCTTTCAATGCAAAAGTGATAAACTTAAGCTTAACAGCATCATCAGAAAGCTGTTGGATCTTAATTAGAACACATACCTCTTCAAATTCCCTTAGAAATAGGTATGCATCCTCAGAGGTCAACCCATGGAAGTGGGGCAACATAGTGATGTATTGAGATTTGAGTTCAAAATTATTACCCTAGGCTTGTGGTAGAACTATGCAGGAAGGTTGGGTTGTTCTAGCAGGGTAGAACCTATCTTTCAGAGATTTAGGTGAAGGGTTTTGCTGTTGGTCTCCCATATTGAAGAGTTTTAAAAAGAGCCAACGTATAGGGTCTCTACTTGTTGGATCTCTTCTTTCTAACCGATTCTTAGTATTACGTACCCACTTAACACTCATGCAACAGAAAACTACCCACAACTAAAGTAAGACAAGCACAAAAGAATGGATAGAAAAACCTTTTTTTATATGAATTTTTGAATTTTTGATTTTTTGATTTTTTGCTTTTTGGGAGCTTACCGGCAGGGATCCGGGGTTACTCAGGTCAATTCCTAAGGTACTGCTACAGGGCAAAATCGGTTTTTATCATACTGTGAGGGATGGCGACCTCTACTGATACAACTATTATTGCAAGTTGTTCTTCTCAGGAATTCAATAAAAGAAAAGGAAAAATATAAAACAAAGCAAACAAAGCACTCTGATTTATCAAAAGAAAGTGAAAAATAACATGGAACTGTCTCCCTGGCAACGGTGCCAAAAACTTGTTTGAGATTTAAAATGTAACCGCAAGCGTACGGATCAGTGTAGCTACGGGTCAAACACAGGGAGAACAACCACTTTATTTTTTTTATTTCTTTTAATAATGCGAAAGTGAACCTATTAATGGTTTTGATCTAATTCTAATTACCGTCCTAAACATATGTATATAAAATAACGTCCAAACCATTCGTCATCTAAGAATTTAAAGACACAAGCCACGCAATTAAAATTAAATAAATAAATAAGTAAAAATAAACAACCCACACAATTAAAAAAAATAATAAAGGAAAAAAATGCTGAAATAAAAATAAAGTAAAAGAAATGGGATAAAGCTAGAGAGAGACTCACAAGTAGGTTTATCTACTTAGCCTGAGGGATGCATCATAATATGAGCTTCCCTACTTGACTAGAGAGTCACTCTTACAAGGGTTACTCTACTTGGCTTTAGGGAAAGGAAGATAATTAAAATAAAAGTAATAAATTGATGGTTCTATGGCTAGGAGGGGCAAAGCCAACACATACACTAGCCATGAACCTTAGGGGAAAGGGATAGTAATAATGTAATGACTGAAATTAAAATCCTAAATTAAGAAAGAAAGGGTAGTCAGAAGAGAGAATGAGAGGGGGGAGAGAAGACTACTAAAGGAGCCTACTTACTTGAATCAATGCTTGAACTTGAAAAAAAAATGCTCCACGGCTTGTGATCTTGTCACCTAGATCTAAGCCTAGAACTATAACTTTAAAAATTACAACTCAATTGCATAAATCATAAACATAAAAGACTGAATAAAAATAAAAGAGTGATTGCATTAATTGACATAAAAAAACTATTACAAAAGTGATTAGAGCAAAAATAAAGAAGAACTAAAACTAAAGAGAGTGAGAGAGGGAGAGAAAGAAAACTAAGCATAAACTAGAAAGTAAACTAAGGGGAATAATAATTAGAAGGGGGGAGGAAGGGGCTTTTATAGGGCTTTTATCTTGCCTCCTTCCTTTTACAAGTCTTCTTTAAGAAAAAAAAGAAAATAAAATCTTGGTAAAAATCCTCATTCTCTGAGATATTGTGTGAGGAAAGAGAGAATCCGTTTTCAAAATTAACAAATTATATTCCTTCTTTGCAATATTAACCAATATCTTGCAATCTTGATTAAATCAGAAAGGAATCTCTGCATAGCATCTTCAAGATCTTGTGAGGTGGCAAGGAGAGAGAATAATCTTCAGGATTTTGTAGGAGAGAAGATGTGGTACCAATGAGTGGGTCCCACCTTTGGACTGGTTCTTGATCCACTTTAAGCACTTTCTCTTGTAAACTTGGAAACTAAAAAAAAAGCAAGAAAAATAAAAGTAGTACTATCCAAAGTGGGGTAAAATATACACTTATATCCTTAAGATTTCACACATTATTATGCTCATCAACCATCCTCATCAAGCATCGGGGAGTCCATAGATGCTACTCCAACCTACTCCAGCCTCTAGGTCAGGTCCTCAATCAGTGCATCCTGCAGGGCAATCTCCCGATCTTTGGTAACTATCACCTCTCACTGGCCATAGGGCATCCTCCTAATCTCATTTACTCGGCCCCAAGCAGCCCAATCTCATTGACTCGGCCCTAAGTGACCTAATTGCATTTACTCGACCCCAGGCGGCCCAATCTCATTGACCCAGTCCCAGATAGCCCAGCCCGATTTGAAAGAGCCTACCTGAAAGACCAGATAGCCCAGCCCGGTTCGAAAGAACCTGCCTGAAAGACTAGATAGCCTAGCCCGGTTTGAAAGAATCCACCTAGAAGACCAGATAGCCTAGCCCGATTCCAAAGAACCAACTTGGAAGACCAGATAGCCTGGTCTAATTCGAAAGAACCTGCCTAGAAGACCAGATAGCCTAGCCGGGGTTCGAAAGAACCCGCTAAGAAGACCAGATAGCCTAGCCCGGTTTGAAAGAACCCACATAGAAAATGAAATTCCCTGACCTGGCACATGTGAAGCCCAGCTAAGGAAAATAAAAAAAAATCAAATGTTTTTTATTTATTGCCAGATTAGAAGAACAAATAATTTCTCTCTTGTAACCATTGGTCCCAGATAGTCTAGATTGGCTCGAAAGACCTAGCCTAGAGACCATATTTCCTTGAACTGACACATGCGAAGTCTAACTAAGGAAGAATCCAGATCGAAGTACTAACCTTTTTTGTAGGATTGGAAGAGCAGCGAATTCCTTTCCAATTGGCAGTCCTAGGTAAGTCCTCAACTTCAAAGTAGGTAGTAGATATTATCTGTTGCATTTTTCAACTCTGTCGTAACTGAGCAAGATGTCGGCAGTACATACTTTGGGTGACAAAATGTGGTCTTTCTTTTCTTTGTCCTTCGGCCGTTTGCACAGGCCTCGGCCAAAGAGGGGCATTCTGTAGGCACTCAATTTTGTCATCCTCCTCTGGCTATAATGAAATATGGATCTTAGACACGACTTCAGACTTTTGACCGATAGAGATGTTGATGGAAACATTCTCCTACCCAAAACCCCAAAAATCCCAGTGTGGGAGAGAAGAAGGTCTAATTTTAACTTTTCATATATAAAGGAATTTGGTTAAGATGACCATACGGATGAATAGTGCTCAGAAATACAATTCCAGCGATATATGATACGCCAAAATATGAGTGACGGATCTTCGGCAATCATTCCCAGAAAATCACGTTTTTCCGCTCGTATGTCGTGCCTTCCAGCACATATGCCACACACATGGACAATTATGCTGAAAACCTGGAAAAATCCCTCACCTGACCCAAACACCCTAAAATTCATCTCCTACCTACCCAGATAACCCCGAAAAACTCTCGGGTTTGAAACCCTAGAAATCCCTGTGTAGGAGGGAAGGGGTTCAATTTTGACTTTTCATATATGAAGGAATCCGGTCAAGATGATCGTACAGATGGATAGTGCTCCGAAATATGATTCTGACAATATATGGTACACTAAAATAGGATTGACGGATCTCTGGCAATCATTCCAGAAAATCACATTTTTTCACATGCATGTCTCGCACACCGGCCCGACCGGCAGCCCAACCAATCGGCCCAGTCAAGCCCAACCTGGCCGTACACCTATGCACGATTCTGCCGCACGTTGTGTGCGGGCCTGCCGCACATTGTGCTAGGGCCTGCCGCACACTGTGCGTGGCCCTGCCACACATTGTGCAGGCCCCAGCCACACACCATGCACACTGTGCCCGCACACCGTGCACACCTGGCCAGCACACTATGCACATGGCCTGCACACCGTGCACACTGTGCACATGGCCCGCACACCCATGCATTCACACACCCGTGACATCACCCGCACCCCTGCAAAATTCTCTTTGCTCTCGATTTTCTGAAAACTTCCATTTCTGGCAAAATTCTCTCCTCGCTTTTCTAAAAACTGCCTTTTTCAATAAAATTTTCTCTCGCCTCTCACTTTTTCAAAAACTACCTTTTCCGACTAAATTTTCTTTCTCCTCTCGCTTTTTCAAAAACTACCTTTTCTAGTAAAATTTTCTCTCTCCTCTCGCTTTTTCAAAAACTGCCTTCTCTGGTAAAACTTTCTCTCCTCTTTCTTTTCTACAAACTACCTTTTTAAAACTTTCTCTCTCCTCTCGCTTTTCCAAAATTTTCCTTTTACCAAGATAAAATTTCTCTCTCCTCCCATTTTTTCTGAAAACCCCTTTACCCACTGGACGAAATCCCTCCCACCCATTTTTTCCTTCACCCCCCTTTTTATCCATTGGAAAAAAAATCCTATCTCTCACTTTAGGCAAGAGGCCCCCTTTCGTCCACTGGATAAAGGGATTCCCCCTCTCCTACTTGGTGAAAAAAAAACTATAAATACCCCCCTCTCCCTTAGAAAAAACACACCAACAGACACCTAAATCCCCTTTCGGAGTGAAATTTTCCTCCCCTCCCCCTCTTGATTTTCTTCTGATCTTCGGAGCGATCTTCGTCAAGATCCGAAAACTCATTCGGATCTTTGAAGTGTTCTTCAGGATCTTGAAGATTTTCAATCGAAAGCCTTAGTTAGATCCGGTTTTTAGCCAAAAATAGTATGTTCTTGAGCCACCTCCCTTGAGTGTTCTTGAGCATTCTTGAGATAGAACCCCCCCTTTTTAGGTTCTTCGGGTCTACGAAGAGATCTTCGTTAAGATCTGAAACTCTGTTCGGATCTTCAAAGTGTTCTTTGGGACTTTGGAGTTCTTCAATCCATTTTTAGGTCAACCCATTTTTTTTTCAGAAATAGCCTTTCCTAGCCTAACCTCTGTCCGAGTGTCCTTGGAATCTTTCCAGGAATAGCCATTCCCAACGGAAGCTCTATCAAAGTGCCACCTTAGCCTAGCCCTCCCTTAGCCTATCCCCAGTGGAAGCTCTGCCAGAGTGCCACCTCATCCCAAGCCCAGAAATAGCTTTTCCTAGCCGAAGCTCTGTCCAAATCTAAATCCAAATGATCGTTCCTAGCAAGAACTCTATCCAGAT
Organism: Macadamia integrifolia; assembly: GCF_013358625.1. Classification (NCBI taxonomy): domain Eukaryota; kingdom Viridiplantae; phylum Streptophyta; class Magnoliopsida; order Proteales; family Proteaceae; genus Macadamia; species Macadamia integrifolia. The sequence goes on along the minus strand of NW_024868219.1, from coordinate 123,296 downwards.
ACGATCACAATCAGCATCTCTCAAGAAAGGAAGTTGGAGGTCAAGACCATCTTCCCCTGAGCTAGAAGAATCTGAAAAATAGTCTAAGCCAGTACCAATCAGGGGCCCACCCCTCTTGACCCAAAACAGGGGTCAAATTCAGGTATAATCTCTCTCCTCATTCAAGCATAATGTAGACATCTAATAAGCCTAGTTTTAGTATATATAATAGTTTGAATTCAATTAATGTATATATTTGTGATAACTTAGCCATACATATGGAATAGTAATAATTGTGGAAAATGTTCGTTCTCAAGCATCTAGCAAGAAGACCGGTTAAACCGGGCAGATTAGGTGCTTAATATCTTCCTAACTATGTAACATGACGCTGACCCTAAATCTCTAGACCATACCAAATTTTGAGTTCTTTTCTCAGGAATTGGGCCCACCCCCAGGTCATAGGTCCATAACCCTAGGTGGTGACTCCAAACCCTATTTGCATGATTCCAATCCCCAAATTGAACCATCATCAAAACCCTCGTCTCAAATGATGAATTTGACACTCCTGTGAAATAGGCCTCCACGTATCTCCAAGCGATGATACGGTGGTGTGAGGACCCATAAGCGAAGCACACACGACTCATGCCACCTTCCACCTCGCTATGAAGATGAAGGGAGAGAGAGGAGAGAGGATGGGGATCCATCTCCGGCCGCTGCCCTCACACTACTCTGGACTAGCTACCCCATCAATCATCATCTAGGTCGATGACCTCTTCCACCTGAGATCTTGAGTTGATATGGAGGCATTCGTCATAATAGTCAAATCGTCAGTTCACCAACTCTACCTCTTTCTGAAGACTCTTCAGACATGCTTCTATGTTATTGGCAGTTGTGCCCATTCCTTCGTCAATGCTTTCCCCCTCCATGGACACATGACCCAAAGTCTCCTCCATGGCCTTCTCTTGGGCAGTGCATTCTTTTTTATTTTTCTCGAGTCACGTTTAACCCGCTTGGATGGCTATCAATCTGTCTAGCATACTCTAAAAGTCAAAGGGCCCACCTGGAGATGGTGGAGCCATATTGATGGGGACCTCTTCCTCCATCTCCACATCATCATCCTCCTCCTCAGCCTCAGGCATGTGATCCTCATCATCTTCCTCCTCATCACCCTCCTCCTGGGCTGCCTCCCACACTGTAGGCTCCATCAGATGAAATAACTTCATCTTATGTACGATACCCTGGGAAAATCTATCTAAGGGGACACTACTCTCCTCACCCTCAAGATCTACCTGGAAGTACTCGAAGATCTTAGTGAGTGACTGGGTATAAGGGTAGTTACAATGAGAGGGGTGGGCTAAGTGGTACTCTATAGTCTTCATAATCACGTATGGGAGGCATAGGCAAGGAGGATTCCCCAGAGCAGTGTAGATACAGTATGCTATGTAGGTAGCCATAAAGTTCACCTGATTCCGGTGCTCAGCCCGAGAAATAGGTTGAACTACACCAAACGACTGAAAACTCAAACCTCAGGAAGGAAGACTATCTCGGACTTGGGATGGAAGATGCTACCACAAATGGTCCTATAGACGTGCTTTTGAAGGGTCTCACTCATGTGGGGACCCAAGGCCTTACGCCTGGGAGGGTAGTAGTACTAGGTACCCTCCAAGAAGATGCCCCAAATCCCCCCTAACAAATCAATCGAAAGCTGGATGTCTTGACCCTTCACCCAGCTGGTGAGGATATACATCCTATTGTCATACAGCACCTCAAGGTTGTAATAAAACATCCTAACAAGGTCAGGGTAGTAGGGGCAATCGATGGAGAGCATTGTTTCCTAGCCCAGCATAATAAATCTCTCGAGCATTTGCACTCAAGTGAAGTCTCCCATCACTACAGTCTTCTCCATCAAAACGGATCTCTTGGAGAAGGTGTCACAAGTGAGTGTAGCCTCAAGACTACAGAAAGTGTTATCATCATAATCCTCTAAGTCCTTGGAACCACTTCTCCTGGACTGAGCTCGAGGAGTAGAAGAACTGGTTGCCATACTCCTCCTCTTCCTTCCAGAGGCATGTCCACTTCTGGAAGATGAGCTGTTCCTTTGCCTTTGTGGGAAGACATCCTGCAAATGCATGAGAAAATATGATAAAATCGATAAGATTCTAAGAGCAATTTGTAAAACAGGGGATAAAGGTAAGGAACAAGATAATAAGTTCACAAGGAGATGATTAGTGAAAATGACAAATCCTTACTAATTACATTAAATGGGCAGTGTATATAGAATGACAAATAAAGGAAGGGCCTATAGAGAAAGGCCATAGTCATAATGTAGTGATGTATGAGTGGTAGATTGACAAAACCACGTATTGACAAGTGAATGTCATGGGGTTATGATACTTGAAGCATTATACAAATGTGATATAAGAAAGGAAAGAATCTACCTAAGACATGGGTCCATGAAATTGCCAAAGTTAACAACAATTCAAGGCATTGACAGATTCACAAAGAAAGAAAAATGGAAAAATCCCATTAGAAGAAGAGCGTAAACCAAGGATATACATAGCATTGATGAAACTTTGATAGTGAGATGTGAAAGAAGATTTGATTCCATGCAAGCATACATATTTAGCATGATTGAGGTCAAACATGAGAAAGCCCCAAATTTCATATGAGCCCTAACCTAGAAATGGCGAAAGTTTATGCCTAAACAAGGAAAGTGGTGCATTTGTGCAATGTGATGCTTCTACTACTATTATGCACCCAAACGTGAGTGGATAGACTCATTGGATCATGCTTGGAGCAAGAAAGAAAAAAGAAAAAGGAAAAAAAAATCCTAAAACAGTAAAATTTGGGGAAATAGGGTTAAACAATCCATAGTGATGATATATGTGGTGGTTAGAGATGAGATACATCAAATAGATGACAAACCCACATACTACATTCAATTTAGTTAGAAGAAATCAAAACAAAATTGATTTTAAAGAATGTGGAACAAGAACAACCGACATCCCAAAGTGAAGAAGAGAAAAACCACTTACTTGAGATTGAGAACGTTTTTGGAGAGCTTTGAACCCAAATGCAGGGAGATGCTTGCAAGGGTCCTAGATCCTCTCTTTGGTTGCTTTGGACAGTTCGGAGAAGAGAGGGGAAAAAAAGAAATGAAAGTGATTTGAAAATAAGGGCTTTTGCCCTTCATAACAGAACCGCGTGAAGGACCGGCGGGTCGCCACCGACAGGTCCTAAACCCAGCCCATCCACTGGTATAATCCACCAACGTGGGTTTTTGGGCTGAAAATTCCCAAATTTTGGGAATTTGATATTCAAGCCTTGTAGAACCTATTTTTACATAAATTATAAGCTAATGTGCAATTACTTTTCATTCATGCTTATGTGGGATAATTATGTAACCATATGGAACACAATGCTTAGGATGCGTGCTATGATGATGAAATGCATTATGACTACATAATCGAAGGGGTGATGTGCATTGATTTTGTGCTTACATGAAATAAATGTGGTGCTTAATGGTACCTAATCTTGATGCAATCCAGGTACAAAGCATCACGGTATATACTACATCCAAAAGTAGTGCGAGAGGGGCCCCACGTGGTTCCCATCCTATTGGATGACCACCTAACCCTCGGGGACCTCAACCTCGGGTGAGTCTTAGACAACAAGATATAGTTGATGACTCACCTCCACCTGAAATTCTAGATCCTCCTCCTGTAGTTACTCCCAATGATGTTGCGGCTCTTATTCAACAATTGCAACAGACATTCCAGCAACAGTTACTCCAACAACAATGGACCTTCATGAATGTTGTGCACCAACAATAGACCTATGCAAATGGGTCAATGTCCTCGTGGGGTACCTTTCGTACCCTATGCAAATGGGTGCTTCTCCTCGAGCACCACCTATTGAAACACAAGGGAGTGCACTACATGCGGTACCACCGCAGGACCAACTAGGGGTACTCCACCTATGGCTACTCCACGGTTCCCTACTTATGGCACCCCTCCATGCATGGGGCCACCCGCTACCAATATTACTTAGCTTATCCTCCATACTATCCACCAGCAACCACTACTGTAAATGTGGTGAAATCATTTAAGAGACACTTGCCACCTAACTTCACCAAGGTGGGGAGTGATCCTTTGGAGCCAGATTGGTGGATTCAAGAGATGAAAAAGATATTTGAGGTGGTAAAATGTATAGAATCTCAGAAGCTCATCTATGTTGGGTTATAGCTAAAGAATGAAGTTGATTTATGGTGGAAGGCTTCTAAGCCTATCTTGGTAGCAACTCATCCAGAACCGACATGGGAAGCAAAATTATTAGCTTTGACTTAGGGAAATTAGTCATTCCTTGAGTACCAGCAGTAATTTGACAAGTTATTCTACCTTGCTCCTCCACACTTGAAAACAGTAGAGGAAAAGGCAAAGAAATTTTTGAAGGGGCTAAAAGTGTCTATTGGTACAATTTTGGGGGCCATGGGCCTGACTGATTATGCTCAAATTGTCCAAAAGGCCAAGACTATAGAAGACAAGCAGAGGGGAGAGTCTTCCACCACACCTGGACTTTGGAAGAGGTCCAATCCCTATGCAGATTCGGGTGACCTGAACAAGAGTTTTTGTGGGCCATATAACTTTGGTCCATCATATCAGCAGTCCTAGAGACCATCGAGTTATATGCGCTGACTGGCCAGTAGATTAGGTACTACCTCTTTACACTTGAACACTAGCAAGGTGCTTAAGGCCCTGCAGCTACCTCGTCCTTCCACTACACCAAGCCAGATACAGAGAGCACTAGTACCATTGTTGGCCTCCCAAAACAAGTGCTATGTTTGTCAATAACTTTGGCATTTTGTAAAGGATTGCTCATACAAGCCAGCTGTGGTACAGAGTCAGCATCCTACTTATAGTCCTACTTTGACTCAAGGTGGTCCACCTTAAGAAAGAATGTATGCATTATCAGTTGAAGAGGTTGAAGCAAGCCCCGATGTCATAGCAGGTACCCTATCCATCTCGGGTATACCAACTTATATATTATTTAACTCTAGTTTATCACATTCTTTTATATCTAAAAGATTTGTTAGAAAGATTGACATGACACCCAGGGCTCAAAAAAGTAAATTGATTGTTAGTACACCCACGAGCAAGGTGGCACAATTAAATGAAGTGTATGGGCCCTGTCCAGTTGAAATAGGTGGAAAGAAGCTGGATGCCCAGCTTATCAAATTTAATATGCATAATTTTGATGTTATATTGGGCATAGATTGGTTATCTACTCACTGAGAAAATGTGATGTGTGCCGAGAAGCGAATTAAAGTGGTGAGTGACGAAGGTGAAGAGCTGGTGTATCAAGCCAATAAAACAAAGCGACCTAGGGAGGCTCTCATTTTTGCCTTACAGGTAGTAAAATTATTGGAAGACGGATGTTAGGTCTTGCTAGCTTTAATACAAGATGTAGAAGAAAAGGTTACACTATTAGAGGAATTAAATGTAGTTAGGGAGTTCCCCGATGTCTTCTTGGATGATCTAACCCAGCTCCCGCCTGACAGAGAGTTAGAGTTTGCCATTGATTTGGTTCCCGAAGCTGCACCAGTATCTAAAGGTCCATACAGAATGGCACCACTCGAATTAAAGGAGTTACAGACTCAGTTGGAGAAAGGATTTATACGCCCAAGTGTTTCTCCTCGGGTGCCTTAGTTCTATTTGTCAGAAAGAAGGATGGGAGTTTGGGTATGTGCATCGATTACCGAGAACTGAACAAGTTGACCATCAAGAACCAGTATCTGTTGCCACGCATAGATGACCTTTTTGATCAGTTGTGAGGTGCTAAAGTATTCTTGAAGATTGATATCAGGTCTGGTTACTATCAGCTCAAGATGAAGAGCAGTGATATACCCAGGACCGCTTTTAGGACCCGGTATGGTAATTATGAATTTCTAATACTGTCCTTTGAGTTGACCAATGCACTAGCAGTTTTTATGGATCTGATGAATCGAGTATTTATGATGTCCTTGATAAGTGGCGATGACATACTAATATACTCAAAAATTGAAGAAGAGCATGCACAACACCTGCGAATGGTACTTCAAAGAATAAGAGAACAACAGTTATATGTAAAATTCAGCAAGTGTGATGTTTGGTTAAAGCAAGTTGGATTCTAGGGCACACAGTGTTTGAGAATAGAATCAAAGTTGACCCAAGAAAAGTAAAAGTAGTAGTAGAGTGGGAAGCACCTAAGAATGCTACAGAGATCAAAAGTTTCTTAGAATTAGCAGGCTACTACCAGCGGTTCATCGAGAAATTTTTCTTGAATCACCACTCCAATGATCAATTTGACCAGAAAAGGTGTGAAGTTTCAATGGTCTTGGGAGGGAAAAGATAGTTTTCGAGAGTGGAACATCCTACTGGTGTTAGCCTCAGTGTTAACAATTACTGAAGGCACCGGTGGTATGACAGTCTACACTGATGCTTCCAGAATTTGGTTAGGTTACATTCTTATGCATCATGATAAGGTAGTGGCATATGCATCTAGATAGTTCAAGGAGTATGAGAAGAAATATCCCACTCATGATTTAGAGTAGGAGGCATTTATCTTTGCCTTAAAGATCTGGCGCCATTACTTGTATGAAAAAAAGTGCGAGATATTTTGTGATCATAAAAGTCTTAAGTACTTCACCTAGCGGGATCTGAATATGAGACAAAGGAGATGGCTGAAGCTCATGAAAGATTATGACTGTGACATACAGTACCATCCAGGTAAGGCCAATGTGGTGGCGGATGCATTAAGCCGGAAAGCTCAGACTGTATCACTTGCTTATTTGGCCACCAATCCACAACTTAAGCACAAATCCATGTTGATGGACGAAATCATTTTGAATGAGGGATGATCTTAGAGCTTGATTAGCAATAAAAAAATAACAAGCAGTTAACCATATCTCTGGTGGCCCCGCAAGTGCAACCATCCATTAGGTATGAAATACTCATGAAACAATCTATAGATCCTGAGTTCTAGAAAATCAAAGTTAAAATCCAAGAGTAAAGGATGGACAATCTTGATTTGATAATAGCCAGTGACAGAGCACTATTCTTTCAGGGTAGGTTGTGTTTTCCCAATGACATGGGGATATAGGACAAGATAGTGAAGGAAGCACTTAGTTCTGAATACACGCTTTCACCCCGGAAACACAAAGATGTACAAGGATCTTAAGCAAAGTTATTGGTGGCCAGGGATGAAGATTACAGTAGCCCTATACGTTGCCCAGTGTCTCACGTGTCAAAAGGTCAAGGCAGAGCGGCATCGACCATATGAAACTCTTCAGCCACTGTCAGTACCGGAGTGGAAATGGGACATGATCACTATGGATTTTGTCACCAAACTACCCCATACACCCAAGGGAATGGATGCAATCTGGGTGATAGTTGACAGGCTTGCTAAAACTATCCATTTCATTCCAATCAAGACTACCTACTCCATGGACAAATTAGTACAACTTTATATGGAAAATGTAGTCCGTTTACATGGAGTACCAGTAAGTATTGTATTGGACCGAGACCCAAGCTTCACATCTAAATTCTGGAAGAGCCTCCAGCATGCCATGGGGACATAGGTGAACCTAAGCACTGCTTTCCATCTACATATTGACGGGCAATCTGAACGGACCATACAAATACTAGAAGATATGCTCGGAACCTATGCAATGAAAATGAGTGGTAGTTGGGAAGAAAACATACCTCTTATGGAATTTTCTTATAATAATAGTTATCATGCCACGATTGGAATGGCTCCATATGAGGCATTGTAAGGTAGAAGGTATAGAACTCCCTTATATTGAGATGATGTAGGAGAACGATGATTGCCTGGGCCAAAAATGATACAGATGACTTGTGATAAGGATGATGTCATCCATGAGAAGATCAAGGCCGCCCAATCTTGTCAAAAGAGCTATGCAGACAACAGCAAGAAAGATATTGAATTTCAAGAGGGGGAAAAGGTGTTTCTGAAAATCTCTCCTACCAAAGGCTTACACAGGTTCCACAGGAAGGGCAAGTTGAGTCCGAGATATGTTGGTCTATTTGAGATCTTAAAACGGATTGGCTTAGTTGCATATATGCTGGCCCTTCCACCATCTTTCAACAACATACATAATATATTTCATGTTTCAATGTTGAAGTGGTATGTACATGATCCATCACATATGCTAACTGTGGAGCCAGAGTACTTAGAGGCTGTTATGACTTATGAAGAGCAACCTGCTGAAATCCTGGATCGAAAGATAAAGACCCTTTGCAATTGATCCATTGCTTTTGTGAAAGTACAATGGCCTAACCATTCACTTGAGGAAGCATCCTGGGAAAAAGAAGATGACAGGCTAAATATACTCATCTATTCGGACGACCAGGTAACTCCAATTTCTAGGATGAAATTTTTAAAGACGGGGTTAAATGTAGAGCCCTTCTCTTTTAATCTGATTTATTGACCTGTTGGTTCAGTTTAGTCTTGCAAGGTCCGAACCAGAAAGGGTCGAGGCTAGTGCCCTATAGTACATGACAGCAAGGGTGATGTCAAATGCGGGGTGACCGGATAAGATTGAGCCAGTACTTGAGGTGGTTTGCACGCCTAAACTGTGCCCTTACACGTATCACAAGGCCATGTATGAATGGAAAGGTATGTATCATATTTGAATGATAAGAACTTAATCCACAACACATGACGAGAGCGAGATATGCATAAGATTACACTTTCCTTAAATATACAATAAGGTTGGCTTGTTTTGGCCAACTGGTGGGTGTCACTAGCAGGTGCGAGACCCACCAGTGTGACCCACCTATATGGGTAACGTGGACCCTAGCACGCCCAACTTGGATAAGCACATGTATTTCGACCTCCTCATCGTAACGAGACCCCGTACACCCGATAATGTCAACTATTTTGGCCGGTATCACGATTTAATGCATTTTGGTTCACAAATGGGAAAAACCAAATGGACCTTAGTAGATATTTATAACATAAGGATATAAATAGCATTTAAGTTTCTCTCTCTCCCATTTATGATCTCAGCCAAGGTTTGGTGAGGGGAGTAAACAAGAGGGAGAAAAGAGGAAGAAGAAGAGAAGGGAGAGGGAAGAAGATCTTCCTATGGTTTCTAAAGCTGCGACGTACCTTTTCGTCACCGAAATAGTGTCCGGTGTCTTGGGATCTATGTTTTGAGGTAAGTAACACCCTAAACCGTTGGAATGTGATGAAACCCTTTTGTGTATGGTCAAATCAAGATAATAATGGAACCCTTGTATGATTTACTTGAAGGATTTAGGAAGGGAAACAAAGATTTGGGAGTTATTGAAGTGACATTTTGAGTTGAAAAGAGGATCCTAGGTTTTGGGGTTTCTTGAGCCAAGGTATGATTTCTTTCCCCAAAACCTTGATGATAACTTAGATCCATGAAATGATCAAGTAGATGAAGCTAAAAATGTGTGAGAGATGAAGTGGGAACAACCCCATTAGGTTTCCAAGAGGTGGGATGAAGGAAGGAAGAAGAACAGTAAAACCCACAGAATACCGATGGGCAACACCGGCAGGTTAGCACCAGCAAGTAGTCTGACACGCCAGTGTGACCCCTAGTCTTGCTTAGGCTTCTGGTCCAATTGATGGGTAAGACTGGCGGGTACCAAACCCACCGATGTGACCCACTGGTGGGTAGGACCGACAAGTACTCGACCTGTCAGTATGACCCACCGATCCCCTCTGGACCTACTAGCGGGTGCTAGACCCACCAGTATGACCTGCCGATCTATGTTTGTGTGCTGTCTATCTGGGCAGTCTGCAGAAGTGGGTTCTCCTACCCACCTGTTGCCTAATTGAGCTCGAATGGAACTCAAACTCGAAAGCAGCCTTTTACGCATTGTTAAACATGTAATGACCATATCTTACATCATTTATAATTCCAAATTGGACATTCTAAATTCCTGTCTGTGTTAGGTTTTGAGACACTTGTTTTACTCCAGATCTTTCCCACACCACGAGTGCAGATTCTTCTATAAGAATAGGTAAGTGGGGAGAGGACTTTGACTTTATTTTGGGAGTGTTTTTGGCATCTCATTCTTACATACATTATCTTGTCATTTTGAATGCCACTCTCATGCATGTGCTTGACTATTGTTGGATGCATTTAGATATAAACATGTTGTATGTTAAATTTCAATTAATTGTTACTTACTATGAATTCTTGACATGGAATTATTTGTGAATGGACTATGTTGAGGATTTACCGAGCATGTGTAGGATTTCTAGATTAGATGTCGTAGTCGGCTTGAAAATAAATGCATTGCTACACCATGAAATGGGACACATAAGTATTATATAGTCGTATTATCTCATATAGGAGCATGTGGTTAGGATTTCACATTCTCTCATGCTACGATCCTTCCCAATAGGGGTTTATATGTTGGGTTATCATTGGGGGAAAGCATCAGTCATTGACCACCATAGTGGTTAGAAGTACGCCTGGCTGATCATTAGGACAGTTGAAAATCTTGGTGATATATTTAGAGGGTCAATCGTACTGCTTTTATTTTCTACTGTGGTTCGGCCACGATTTACTTTTTTGAGTGCTCATGACTAGCCTTCTCCGATAACCCTATTGGAGTATCGTGAGATGGAGGACGCATCTTGTACTTGAGACATATATGCACTATGGTTGTGAGTAGCATGTAACTTATGACCTAATAATGATTGCTTAGGTGAAATAGGTCTAAAATGAATCTCATGCATATAGTATCATTTGGATTACAATTATTTGTATGCGTCTTTCTTTCCATTTACTGAGCTAGTGAGCTCACCCCTCGTGTACACACCTTTTTAGTTGATTGTGCAGGCTATTCAGTAGAGGAGCCCGTGCTGGGTCCCACCGATGAAACCCCAGTAGGAGATTGGTGGGTCATAAAAGGATTCGATCACGGTGAAGGTTTCCTATGCGAGGTTTGTGTTGTAGGGCAATAGTAGCAGATTCTACTTGATGTACTCTTTTTTTATTCTTTTGGTATATTTCCCCTTTTATGCTCTTGATAGTTAAATTCTATTTTTTGTATAAATATCATGCCTACGGGCCAACATGTAATTATACTATGTATGACAATTAGGGTATCAAGAGTATATGGGGATTTATAGGTATTATACATGACAAGACTTCCACTAAAATTTCATTATTATATTCCATGTACATGTGGCTTACTTTGTTGTGGTTACTATATCAGATGATTTTGGTGGTTTTGGGTTATCCGAAGGGAACCCGGTCACCAGTCCGGTTCTATGCGAACAGGGCATGACAGAAGTAGTCAGGACCTTTCTCCTCTTCCTTCTTCTTCTCCTTCTTTTTCCCCTTCTTTTTCCCTCTCTCCCATGTTCTAAGGCATGTGAAATGAGCTTAAAAGCCCATCTCTTTCCTTTTATAGTCAAGTCCCACTAGGGCCTGTTTGCTTGCCCCATGAGTCTTGCCTAAATGACTTAACACAAGTATCAGGCAACAGGGATCCTACCTCCTGATCACGAGGTGTATGAATGAAGTAGGTAGGTTCCAAGTGATGTGGGGACAAGGTAGGGTAGTGATTACGGATACAATGGGTCCCATGAGAGAATAATGTAATTTGGGATAGTAAAGCCCACTGGTAGATCAATGATGAATCGGTAGGATCTATCATTGGCCAATTTCTGATGCTATACTTGTTTACTTTCCAACCTCTTTTTCCTACACCTAGGTTTGTTCCCTAAGGGTTTGTGCATGGCTATATGGTAATGTTCTACTTTTAAATGAAGTTTAAGTGAAGGATGTTTTGTCACTTACGACCAAGTCTTAGGAGGTTTGAAACCCTTTCAATTTGATCATCAACATCTACACTGACACGAGGTGTCATCCCATCCCACCAAGGAGTAGACCGCTGCTATCCAAAAGTCACAGTTACACATCGGCAACATTGTCATGGTGATAGACTTGGTATAACCAACTATAATTACACTAAGCGAGGCCCTTAATTTTTTAGAGGAAATACCACTCCCCTCTCCTGTACTTCCACAAAATATTATGATCCCCCCAGATATTTTCAAAATATCACTCCACTCCCTCCTAATATGAAAGATTCTATTAACCATCCCTTTCTGTGAGAAATGATTATTGATTTTATGTATCCTAATACCCAAACTACTCTCACACATGTGTAATACCAATTATAACCTTTAAGAAGAAAAAATTGAAGAGGAGGATTCCTCTCTTTGCAACTCATCTTCCTCTTCAATCTGAAATGCTAGATCCTCCATTGGGGATGCCCACCGATAGATTGTAAGTGCTTTGTCTGATCAACAGTTGAAATTAAGCAATCAGTTCGACCCCATAACTTGTTGGACCATCCATTTGAGGCTCCTATGAAATATGAAACTCCACTTGGTACCTCGAAACTAGTTGAAGAAAGCTAGGCTTTGTTCCCTCCGGTAAATGTCCCTAGCCAGACTGTGTAACCACAATTGTTTTTTAACATGAAGGTAATCGACAAGCCTCCTGCAATCCCACATAACTAAAACAAAAGATTAATTAGATCCACTCTTAATCTTGATAGAAGATTCATCATGGATCAATCTTCACCATTGAAAATGCAAAATCATTCAAGGTCGGTGGAACTGAGTGAATCTTCAGAGCACCCGCTCTCATCATTCTTATCCTGACTCGTATGTACTTTGGTCCACTCAATCATCCATTCACTCTCTGGCACCATTGATTTTGTATGTGCTTCAGTAGCCACCACCAATCATCTGCAAACATACTCTTTTTCCTCCTTCAAACCCATAGTCTTCTCGTGCCAAAACACAAAGTAGAAGTCAAAAAATAATAATAAAAATTGGCACCCAAAGTAGAAGAAGTTGAAGAATAATAATAAAAAGAGTACAATAGAGAATGAAGAGGGTGGGGCGGTGGTGTTCTGTGAAGAAGAAGAAGAAGTGAATCCAAATAAATGGAAAAGGAGAGTTGAGATGGTAGAGCAGGGTGAGGTTGAAGTCACCGAGGACAAAGAAGACGTTGGCGGTGCCAATATGGATGAGTCAACGTGAGTTCTAAAGGAGAAGAAGACAAATAGAAAGCGGATCAACCAGATTCTCCTTGATCACAGGTTCAAGAATTCAGTGACGATGAACAAGATACATTTACTGCCCATGCTACACGTCCCATTATTTCCTCCGCATCAACACCTCCTCGCCCCTTGTCGTGAGATCTTACATCGATAGGGAAACGAGATTCATAAATTACAAAGCACCTGCAATCGATAAATTACAAAGCACCTGTAATCGATCATAAATTACAGACCTCACCGATAACCTATATTGATTCTTTTAAACATCATAAATTACAAAGCACCTGCAATCGATCACTAGACATCCCCAATGAAGGATCAAGGGTCTAGGATTTTTGGGCTTCCTACTGCTATCTCTTCTAAGATTGAGTCCCTTATGTCATCTTTTCTTTGGAAGGGTAAGGATAGCACTAAATTTCTAAATCCTTTGAGTTGGGCTAAGGTTTGTCTTCCCAAGAAGGAGGGAGGTTTGGATCTTCGTAGAGTTAAAGATGCCAATATTGCCGGTATTGTTAAACTTATCTAGAAATTGGCTTAAAAAAAGAAAAGCATTTGGGTAGTTGGGTTTATTCAAGATATCTCAAAAGTGAGTCTATTTGGAATACCACATACTCGGAGGATGTCTCCTGGGCATGGAGGAAAATATTGAAATACCTCTATCTTGTCTTTGATTATGTCAAATCTTTCATTGATGATGGTTCTAAGACTCATCTTTGACTTGATAATTGGCACCCTGATAGGGTTCTAATTGTTAAATACGGTGATAGAATTAGATATGATATTGGATCGGATAGGTTGGTTAAGGTGTCTTCCATTCTTTGAGATGGCATCTGGGACCTTGGCCTTGGTACTTCAAATGCTTTGATTGAGATGTGGAACAAATTACCAAGTATTAAGTTGAGACCTAGGGGTAGTGGCAATATAATCCAATGGATGGCTAATTCCTCTTGTTGCTTTACCTCAATCTCTGCTTAGAATTTGGTTCATTCTATTGCCTCAATTGTCCCATGGTACAAAATTGTTTGGTTCTCCTCTGCCATTCCAAGGCATCCATTCTCAATCCAGAGAGCTATAACCAATTGTCTTTCCACTCAAAACTTTCTTATGCATAGAAATATTTTTATTCCTAATTGTTGCCTATGCTGGAATTCCTTTGAAAGCCTTGACTACTTGCTTTTGTATTGTCCTTTCTCTAAGTCGATTTGGGGAAGCATTCTTCACAAGCTTTGATCAAGTCCTAGAATTATTCTTCCATTTGAAAGAGATTGAAAATGGATTTTAAATGCTTTTATTGGTAAAATCCATTGTGATCATCTTGGCAAGTTGGCATTCAGTGCAACATTATATCATATTTGGTGGGAAAGATAAAAAAGAAAACGGACTACCAATTCTCGTTCACTGGAGCAGATTAGGGATGCTATTACTTTTGATATGAGGAATAAAATTCTTCATAATTTTATTGCTTGCCCAGATACAAATAGAAATCGGTTCCTAGCTTCTTTATGGGACCTTCCTCTCTTCTCTCCTCCCCCTTAGATCAGACATCTTCTTGGGACCTTCCTCACTTCTTTCCCCTTCGCCCATTTTCTTGTATCATTCTCTTTTTTTATGGTTTCTCCCCTCCCCCCCCCTCCCTCCCTCTCCTTCCCTCCCCTCCCCTTTCCTTTTTTGTTCTATCCCTCCCTTATTTGCTTGTTTTTTCCTTCCCCTTTTCATTGTATCCCTCCCTTCTTTGACTTGTTTCTCCCTACCCCCCCTTTTTGGGTTTGTCCCCTCTCTTAAGGGTTTGAGGCCCATCTCTTCAGGGCTTGGTAGCGTTTTCACCTTGGCCTAGCCAATTTGGCTTTGTATGTTGTATTTGTTTAATTTAATTTTCATTTACCCAAAATAAAAAGGATCTAGGGTTTCAGATTGAAGAGAGAGATGAGTTGTAGAGAGAGGAATCATCTTCTTCAGTTTTTTTTTTCTCTTAAAAGGTTATAATTTGTATAGCACATGTGTGAGGGTAGTTTGGGTATTAGGAAACATAAATTCATAACTTAACAATCATTTCTCAAGGAACTATACGATTGATAGAATCTTTCAGATTAGGGGGAGGGGAACAATATTTTTTAAAATGTCTAGGGGAATATGATATTTCACCAAAGTACAGGAGAAGGGAGTGATAGTACCTCATTTTTTTATATCATATCCATTTGGTAATTTGTTATTAAATTTGCACCTAACGTTTCACCTATGTTTGAGAGATTTGAAAAAAAAAATCTTAATTGAAGTTTAGCAACGATTCTTTTTATTTTTGATAAAATTTTGGCAACAGTGTGCATTGGACCCTAGTTAGTAAGTACGCGTATAATACACGCACCCAACGTTTTATTCAATAATCCATTATTTGTCGAACTGATGTAAAAATCCCATATAATATGCGACTTTTATACATCTCCATATTATACACGGATAATACATGTATAAGTCGATAACTTAAACTTCATTAATGTATTTAGGTATTTAAAAAAAAAATTCCTTATCCCTTCCCTATCTTGCAGCGGTTTGGTGATTTTGGTGATTGGTCGAAAGGTGAGTGCAGCGGTGGTGGCGACGATCTCCCTTCCCCTATCTACGAGTGAAATCCTCTCTCTCTCTCTCTCTCTCTCTCTCTCTCTCTCTCTCTGTGAATGGATGCAATCTGTGATCCAATGAAATTTGATTCAAATCTTAGATCTAGAATCTATAGACTACTATTTATCACCAATTCTTAAAATCTGGTTACTTTTATATCACTACAATTTCGAAACCCATCATCTTCATCATGACCAAATCAGTGGGGTGATTTAGAGTTTTTGGTTTTCTCAAAACCAGAATTGTGGGGTGATTTAGAACTTTATTTTATTTCTTTTACTTAATGCTTAGTTGTATAAATAGAATATGAAAAGTCCAGAATCCTAGTTACTAGTTAGTTAAGGATTCCACCAAAACATCCTATGCACAAGAGATTCCTAGCTTGTCTTTTCCTTTAATTTTATTTCATTTTTGGATAAGGTTTGATTTTGACTGGCCCAAGCCATTCTTAAATTGAGGACGTTTGAGTTTACAGCAGAATTATAAATATATGCAAGGTTATTCCAGGATTCTGGCCCCCACAATTTGAGGCAAGGTGAAAGCTTGGATTTCACCTTTTGATCCTGTGGTGATTTAGTACCTTTCTGCTATGGTGATTTAGTAGATGCCCTGTTGTTGCTCTGTTTTCTAATATGATTTCTTAAATATGGGTTTGGAATGTTGTTTGGGATTTGTTATTTAATGGTTACTGTTAACCTTGCTCTAGTCCAGCAAGTTTTAACCATCGAAATCAAGAATCAAAACTGCACTGTGCTTCTATTAACCCCTGTAGACTGAATCAATTCTCTTCATTCTCATTTCAGAAAATTATTAAACCATCAAATTGCTATTGTCTTATTACATCAGTTCCATATTGAATTCTGTATAAATATTTGAAAACCTTGATATCAAATTCTAGTTTCCTGTTAAAATTTCAGTTTCCTAATTTTAACAAGGATTCTTCCTTAAATCTGACCATTTGATTGTTATGAAACTTAACTGACCAGGAAAGTGTGGTTCTTTAGCATGTGATGATTGTAAATTCTTAATTAGACATAAATCATATTTTTCTTGCAAGTTAATTGATTTCTAGTTCCATCTTTCCCTACCTTGGCTTGTTTGTATGTTAACATCTACTAGATCTGGTTTGTTGTTGATTGCTAGGTATTATAGAAAGTTTATTTATTTATTTTTATTTGTTTGCTTATTAAGAAACTAAAAAGAATGATTAGACAAAAAGATGAAATGTGGAAATATGTGGATGATTTAAAGGGACGTTTTAAATGAAAGTTTTGTAATAAAGAGTTTTCCGATGGTATTTCACTCTTAAAATACCATTTACCTTGTAAAAAGGGTAATGATGTTGGAATATGTAGTAGTGTGCCTGATGATGTGCAAGCTAAGGCACTTCGGGCATTAAGTAAGGAAAACAAGAAGACTAAAATTGGGGAAAGTTCTACTGCATGTAATGTAAGTAGTGAAAGACATATGGGTCAATCATCAAGCCTCCAACAACTATCTATGGATGGAATGTTTAAACAGAGAAATAAAGGTTAAGTTGATAATGATATGGCTCAGTGTTTTATTTTGCATAACATTGCATTAATATAATTCAAACCCCAAGTTGGATTCAAATGATACATTCTATTTGTTATTATGGTCCAAGTTATTCAGTACCTTCCTATTCTACATTGAGGATCAAACTAATACAAAAAAAAAAAATGTTGAAGAGTATGTTGCTTCAGTTATGGAGTTATGGCCTATAACAGGATGCACTATTATATCTGACATGTGGACTGATATTAAGGAACGTATATTCATTAACATTATTGGATACTTACCTAAAGGGACTATTTTTCTCAATTCTTTTGAGTGTTCTATGTTTCCAAGACTGGTTTATTTCTTAGAGATATACTTGAGCCTATAATAGAAAGGATTGGGTCAGAGAAAGTTGTTCAACTAATTTCAGATGATGCTTCCAATTATAGAGTGACAATTTCTTTAATAATGGAGAAGTATCCCCATATTCAGAGGATTAAGTGTGCTGCCCATAGAGTGCAGTTACTACTAAAGGACATTGATGTAGAAATTCCATGGGTAAAAGAAGTATTTGAAAAAGCAAAGTTGACTGTTTTTCTCAATTCTTTTGAGTGTTCTATGTTTCCAAGACTGGTTTATTTCTTAGAGATATACTTGAGCCTATAATAGAAAGGATTGGGTCAGAGAAAGTTGTTCAACTAATTTCAGATAATGCTTCCAATTATAGAGTGACAATTTCTTTGATAATGGAGAAGTATCCCCATATTCAGAGGATTAAGTGTGCTGCCCATAGAATGCAGTTACTACTAAAGGACATTGATGTAGAAATCCCATGGGTAAAAGAAGTATTTGAAAAAGCAAAGTTGACTGTGATCTTTTTGTACAGGCATGGATCAATTTTAGCCTTAATGAGGGAAAACACAAATAACAGAGAGTTGAAAAAACCTTGCAAGACTAGATTTGCTTCTAACTTTTTTATGCTTAAATCTATTCTTTATGTTGAGGATTTGCTAAGAGTGATGGTGGCATCAACAGAATGGAGGGCTAACATGCATTGCAATTTTGAAATGTGTGCAATGGTTACTCAATTAATTCTAAAATCATTATTCTTACGATGTGGACCTGTTACTGTCGAAAATCCGTATGAGCCCACCCTACACAAGCACAGAAGGTAGAGGCCCGGAGGTATCTCCAGGATTATTCCTCTGATGCCCAAGTTAGTGACCGGTAAAACAGTGTTTTTACAAGAGTAATGGTGGGTGTCGACGTACCTCCTCTAGGTTCCTTTTCGGTTCCCTCTTATAGGGTTTCTCGGCCTAGGGTTTCAGGAACCCCTCCTTGAGAATCTTCTCCTCACGTGGTTAGAAGCCTTGCGGCCTCTATCCGATGGGTGACACGTGTCCCTCCCTCGGATGCCACGTGTCCTCGCTTTATTGGGTGATAAATTCCATCGTATCAGCAGCCCCCTTACTTCCACTAGGAGCCTCTTTAGTGGGAGTAACTACCTAATTCTTCTTTTGAGTGCCCCTTTAACCTTCGGCTTCTGAAAACACGGCCTCTGATTAGTTATGCTAGATCCTAGCCTGAGACACCAACTGAGGTTCTGACCTTTGATCCGATTCACTCGGCCTTCGCTTGAGCTCCCTACAAAGGTTGTGACCTTCGGTCAGGTCACTCGACCTTGGCCTGAGTCCCCTACCGAGGTTGTGACCTTCGGTCAAGTCCACTTAGCCTTGGCCTGAGTCCTCTACCGAGGTTGTGACCTTCGGTCAGGTCCACTTGGCCTTGGCCTAAGTCCCCTACCGAGATTGTGACATTCGGTCAGGTCCACTCGGCCTTGGCTTGAGTCCCCAACCAAGATCGTGACCTTCGGTCTAGTCCACGCAGCCTTGGTCTGAGTCCCCTACCAAGGTTGTGTCCTTCGGTTGGGTCCACTCGGCCTTGGCCTTAGTCCTTTACCGAGATTGTGACCTTCGGTCAAGTCCACTCGGCCTTGGCCTGAGCCCCTACTGAGCTTGTGACCTTCGGTCAAGTCTGCTCGGCCTTTGCCTGAGTCCCCTACCAAGGTTGTGACCTTCGGTCAGGTCCACTCGGCCTTGGCCTAAGTCCCCTACTGAGGTTGTGACTCTCGGTTAGGTCTACTCGGCCTTGCCCTGAGCTTCCTACAGAGGTTGACCTTTGGTTAGGACTGCCCGACCTTTGCTTGAGCCCCCAATCGAGGTTATGACCTTCGGTCAAGTCCACTCGGCCTTGGCCTGAGTCCCCTACCAAGGTTGTGACCTTCAGTCAAGACCGCTCAGCCTTTGCCTCAGCCCCCAACCGAGGTTGTGAACTTCGGTCAGGTTCACTCAGCCTTGGCTTGAGTCCCCTACCGAGGTTGTGACCTTCGGTCAGGTCTGTTCGACCTTAGCCTGAGCTTCCTACAGAGGTTGACCTTTGGTCAGGACTACCCAGCCTTTACCTGAGCCTCCAACCGAGGTTGTGACCTTTGGCTAGGTCTGCTCTAATCCATATATGGCGATACGCTCGTGTGCTTTGCTCGAGTGTACTTCAAGAACCCAGCATCGATGACGTGTACTGCATTTAATGAGGTTGGGGAGTCGTATCGATGCACTGTTGCCTACAAATAGTGTCACTTTCTCTCATTTTGTCTTCTACTCATTTCTTTGACCCTTCGTCCTTCGTCCTTAACTTTCCTCTGATCTTCGGTTCAGCCAGTCATTCAGAAGTAAGTTATGTCTAGCTCTTTAGGTAGTGGCACCTCGTCATCCGAGGGCGTAGTTTCTAGGCGTTGGAGTCCCAATCAAGTCCGAGGGATGTCCTCGGACTCATCCTCCACATCCACATCTTCGGATGTCTCCTCGTCTTATACCACTAGTAATATGAGTGGTGGAGGTATTAGGGAGGGACTCCTCGGCTCCAGGGCCCAAGAGAACAAGTCTCTGGAGGTCGAAGCCAGGAATATAGTTTCGACCATGACCGAGGAGGAGCTAATGGAGCTCCGCGTGTCATGTAGTATCCTAGACGAGTTCATCCTTCAGAGACTGAGGCCCGAAGATAGAGCAAGCTACCGAAATCCTGACGGCTTTGCTTCTATCAGGATGCCTTCAAGGCCGGGCTTTGGCTTCCCCTTCACCCCTTCTTCAGCCAAGTGTTTCGGCACTATGGCATCTCTCCATCCCAGCTGACCCAGAACGGGTGGCAGCAAGTCCTCAGTTTCATTGTCTTCTTCTCTTGGATGGGGAGACCTCTCTCAGTTCCAATAAGGGGGACTCGGGCTGGTACTACTTCTACCCTAGGAAAGACCTCCGATTCCTGAACTGATACCTAACCTTGATACATGGTTGGAAGTTGAAGTTTTTTTTGTGAGAGTGTCTGAAGGGTTCCCCTTCGGTAATACTTGGGACATCCCAGACCTGAAGGACGTGAACTCTGCACCTACCCTCTTTGGGACAGATACAGAGTCACTGTCGATGGCTAAGGATAAGACCATCCGTCGGCCTGTCGAGTCCAATAGCCTCCAATCGGATGCCTTCCTATTCTTGTTCTGTCTTAGCCCAGGTGAGTCCTAGGTTTGCACATGTTTTTGCTTCGGATTTAGTAATCTTGTACTGATCTTGACCCTCTTTATTGTAGTACAAATTTCGAGAGCAGAAGCCAGAGCTACCGCGACCGAGAGACATGCACAGCTAAAGGAGGCGAGGGCCCAAGATGCCCAGTAGAGGCAGCTGAAGAAAGGCAAGAAAAGAGGGTCTTCAACTTCTAACGCCCTCCCAAGGAAGAAGCCTAGATCCGAAGACCCTACCACTGAGGCCGTTCAGGCGCTGGAGCTCCAAGCCGCAACGCATCCCCTCCGAGAGCCTCCTCCCCTGGTGCGACTTTTGAAGCTCGAGAGGTAGTTATTCTCGGGCCAAAGTCGGGTTCGTCCCTTGGTGGTCCATTAAGGAGGGTGAGACACTTTCCATTGGCTGGTTACCCCAGACCAAGGCCATGATTACAAGTCCTTGCGTGTTTATGGCAGCGATAATCTTTGGCCTTCGACCTTTAGCAATTTTTTCCTTTTTTTTATTTTTTTTCTAACTGTTGATCTCTTTTAGGCTTAGAACCAAGTCGGCCAGCTGACTATCTAGGCTGAAGCCCTAGCTAGGGACCTCAAGGTGTCCGAATGTGAAAAGTCAGCACTCGACAAGGAGCGCACAGTCCTCCTTCAGAAAGTGGAACATCTGGAGGCCAACCTCCTTCAGGCATCTTCATGTAATTCTAGCCTTCGGGCGTCTCTATGAATGAAATTCTTTTTGTTAAGATTTGTCTTATCGATTCGCCTTTTGCCTTTTTTTTTTTTTTTTGCAATCCGGAAGACCGATTCTGAATTTGAAGGTATTTTCCAGATCTTCGGCTTACAGGTGGGGTATGAAGGCCAAAGTTCTCATTCAAGTGGTGGGAGCCCTTTATCACAAGGTTCGGTCCTATTGAGTCATTGGTTCGACGGTGGGGGAATAAAGGCCGAGGCTCCCTCGCGGTGCTTCCTTTCTAGGCCCTACCTGTTGTCGGCTCTCAACTAAGGTCCTATCTAAGGTTCCTGGTCAGGTCTTCTCTGCCTTGGCCTGAGCTCCCAACCGAGGCTACTCTTTCGATCATGTTTTTTCGACTTCGGCCCTAGCACCCAATCGAAGGAAGTGCCTTATATTAGCAACTATCAAGAAGTGACTGCCGTAAGCCAGCTCATATATTTATGAAATGAAAATCCTTCGGAGTGTTTGGGAGGGAGAGCTACATCTTGGAAGTGCTAAGGGAAAAAGATTATGAAATGTAAATACAAGTGTGCATGCTACTTCTACTGGTAGAATTTTCTCAAGTTCTTCGAGTTCCATGATCAGGGTACCTTTTCTCCCCCCATAGTCTCCAGGTGATAGGACCCTGGTCATATTATCCTCGAGAGGTAAGGACCTTCCTAATTTGTAGCTAACTTTCCTTGATGCCTTGGGTCTGATATCTCTGTCCTTCTGAGGACGAGGTCACACATTCTGAACTCGTTCCTTCGAACTTTGGAGTTGTAATGCCTCGCAACCTTCTACTGGTAGGTGGCTATCCTTTCTTGTGAGGTGTCTCTGACTTCAATCAAGAGGTCTAAATTAGCTCGGAGTCCTTTATCATTTTCTTCTTTATTGTAATACTTGATCCCATGGGTTACGGCTCCTACCTCCACCGGGAGTACAGCTTCGGTGCCATAGGTTAAAATGAAGGGTGTTTCTCCAGTGGCTGATCTCTCAATCATGCGGTAAGCCCAGAGGATGTTGTATAACTCTTCTGCCCATAACCCTTTGGCATCATCCAATCTTTTCTTTATTCCTTGGAGCAGGGTACGATTGGTTACCTCTGTCAGTCCATTGGTAGATGGGTAGCCGACAGATGTTTTTCTGTGGTCAATGCCGAGGGCATCACAAAACAAGCTAAAAGTCAGGTTGGCAAACTGAGTTCCATTGTCTGTTACCACCACCCGAGGGATTTCGAATTAATAGACTACCATCCTCTCGAAGAAGTCCCTTACATTCTTTTCAGATATCGTAGCCAGTGCTTCGGCTTCTGCCCACTTTGTGAAGTAGTCTACCGCCACCACTACAAACTTTCTTTGCCTCGTGGCCAAGGGGAATAGGCCCAGGATGTCCATGCCCCACATGGCAAATGGTACCGGGCTTGACAAGGAGGAAAGCTTGGTAGAGTGCTGCCATGGGATGGGGGCAAACATTTGACACTTAATGCACTTCTTGACGAATGACTCCGCGTCCTTCCTCATGGTCGGCCAAAACCGGCCCTGCCTCAGCACTTTATGGGCCAAGGCCCAGGCTCCCAAGTGTTGGCCGTATATCCCTTCATGTACTTCTCGGAGTGCGTACTCACCATCGGTAGGGTTCAGGAACTTGAGGTACAGTGTGGTGAACCCAATTTTGTATAACATCTCGTCCTTCAATAGAAAGCGTGATGACCACATTCGTACCTTCCTTGCCTCATCCCTGTCCTTGGGGAGTGTTCCTTCTTTCAGGTATTCGATTATGGCATCCATCCAACAAGGGTCATACTTACCAACAGGTAATACCTCCCAGAGTTCTTCGGTGCTTGGTTGGGGTAATACTTTAAAATACACTGATCGTCCAAGGTCTGTGAAGTCAAAGGTGGCCAATTGTGACAGCGTGTCTGCACTTGCATTCTCTGCCCATAGCACCTGCCTTACCTCGAACTCCTTGAAGGCTATTACTTTCTCTCTCACCGTCTTTAAGTACTCGACCATTCTTTGTTCCTTAGCTTCATAGTCCCCATTCACCTATTGCACCATGAGCTGTGAGTCACTGTACACTACTAACTCCTGTACCATCAAGGCCCGCGCCAGATTTATTTTGGCTATTAGGGTTTCGTACTCAACTTCATTGTTGGAGGCATTGAAGTCGAACCATATTGCATACTCAATTTTGAATCCTTTGGGGCTAACAAGTATGATCCCAACACTGCTTCCCTCACTGTTGGATACACCATCCACATGTAATGTCCAAGTCCTTTATGCCCGAGACTTAACAGACTCCTGGGGTTCATCTGTTAGCGTTGTCTCGGCTATGAAGTCCGCTAGAGCCTGTGCTTTTATTACGGTTCTCAGCTTGTACTGGATGTCGAATTCTTCCAATTCTATGGCCCAGTTTACTAAGTGGCTGAAACATATCCGGCCTCTGTAGTATCTTCTTCAGAGGTTGTTCTATGAACACACACACCGTATGCGACTGGAAATAGGGCCTCAGCTTTCTTGCCGCTATCACCAGGGCGTATATTACTTTCTCCACCTTTCTGTATCTCGTTACTACATCCAAAAGGGTTCGGCTAACATAATATATTGGTCACTGTTGTCTTCCTTCTTCCTTTATCAGTACCGCGCTCACTGCCACCGTCGATACAGCTAGGTATAACTGCAAGGTATCCCCCGTATTTGGCTTTTTCAGTAGCGGGGGCGTCGTTAGGTACTCTTTCAATAGTTCGAAGGACTTTTAGCACTCTTCTGTCCACTCGAACTTTTTTGACCCTTTCAAGGTTTTAAAGGAAGGCACTTATCAGCTGACCGAGACATGAACTGTCCTAGGGCGACTCTACCTGTGAGCTCCTAGACTTGCTTCACATTCTGTGGTGACTTCATATCTCGAATGTCCTGTATCTTCACCGGATTGGCTTCGATTCCCCTCTCCGAAATGACGAAGCCGAGGAACTTTCCTGATGCTACTTCGAACGTGCACTTTGTTGGATTCAGCTTCATGTCGTATTGCCTTAATACTTGGAATGCCTTTTCTATGTCTCGGATATGGTGTTCCGCTTTTAGGATTTTCAGTAGCATGTCATCCATGTACACCTCTATAGTCTTGCCAATCATCCCCTTGAAGATCTTGTTCACTAACTTTTGATAAGTGGCCCCCACGTTTTTTAGTCCAAAGGGCATTACTTCGTAGTAGTAAAGTCCTCCCTCGGTCACGAAGGATGTCTTTGGGACATCTTCCTTACACATCTTGATCTGATTGTATCCCGAATACGCGTCCATGAAGCTCAGCCCCTCATGTCCCAAAGTGGCATCGAGGAGAAGGTCTATCTTTGGTAAGGGGTAGTGATCTTTTGGGCATGCCTTATTTAAATCCGTGAAGTCGATGCAGATCCTTCAACTCCCGTTTGTATTTGGGACCATAACTACTTTGGATATCCATTCAGGGTATTGGATTTTGTGGATGACCTTTGCTCCTAGTAACTTTTCTATCTCCTATCTATCTAATGTTGCCTCTTAGGGGCGAAGGTCCTCTTCTTCTGTTGTACCAGCTTTTTAATCGGGTCGATGCTCAGACGATGCTCTATTACTTCTCAATCTATCCCAGGCATGTCTAAGGCCGACTAGGTGAAGACGTCAGAATTGGCTCAAAGGAATGAGATGAGTTTTTCCCATTGTTGTCTTGGCATTGTAGCCCCGACTTGGAATTGGTGAATACTATCCCCTTCTTCGGCTTCGACTTGTTTCAGCTCCTCTGCCAGTTCTCCCCTCTGATAATTTGTATCATCGCGTAGATCTTCTATCAGGAGCACTTCGCCCGCCTTTCCCTTTCCCCATAAGGTGGTGGCATAGCACTTCCGGGAAGCCTCTTGATCACCTCGACACTCCCCAACCCCATTCTTAGTTGGAAACTTCATCTTGAGGTGTTGCGTGGAGACGATAGCTTTTAATAAGTTTAAGCCGACTCTCCCTAGTATAGCATTGTACGCTAAAGTGATGTCTACTACAAGAAAGTTGATCATAACTATTACCTAGTGGTCTCCGATGCCTGCCATTATCGGCAGCTCAACCGACCCTTCTACTTTGACCGGGCACCCAAGAACCCTTGTAACGGGTGTTCGACCTTCTTCAGCTTTCTTTTATCTAGACCCATCTTTTGGAAGGCTTCAAGGAATAGGATATCAGCTAAACTGCCGTTATCCACTAAGATCATTTTTACACTGCAATCGGCTACGGTCATGGTGATTACCAGGGCATCGTCATGTGGCGTCTGCACCCCTTCCAGGTTATCATCCAAAAAGGAGATAACTGTCCCCATCCTTTCCTTCTTGCTTGACCATTCAGCCACATGCACGCTTCACGTATAGGATTTTGCTTCCTGGTTGAGATAGAACTGTCTCTAGCGGTTAGGCCTCCACTGATAGTTGCTATAACCCTAGTTGAGATTTTATGATCATCACAAGGGCGATGGTTAGCTTCCTCGGGTGTCCGATCCCTTTATCTTTCCTGATTTCCCCTGCGAGCTGGCCCCCTTCTTTCACGGTGGCCTCTACCGTCTCTTTGGCGATTGTCCCTATGGTCATTGTCATCTTGGGCATCCTCCTTTTCGCGGTCTACAAATTGACCTAGATATCCTCTTCGGATTATTCCTTCTATCTCTCCTTTCAGGTGCCAACAATCTTCGATGTCATGACCGTGGTCTCTATGGAAGTGGCAATACTTATCCATATTGCGTCTCAGGATGTCGTCCCATCTTCCTAGGCCACTTCATGACTTTGGCGTCTAGGGTTTCTTTTATCTGCATTAGCACGTCCGTTCGTCTTTGGTTTAGCGACGCATATCTCTCAAACTTCTTCGATGGACTAGGTGCCCGATCACGTTCTGACTTTCGTCTCTTGCCCTCAAAAGGTTTGTCATCATCTCTTGAGGTCCTTTTACTTCCTGTCTTCACTTCAACTTCCTCATTAGCTTGGAGGGTTTCTTCCATCTGAATATATTTATCACACTGAGCCCTCACCTCAACTAGGTTATTCCGTGTATGTTTCGCTAAAGGCCTTTTTAGCTCTTTATCTTTGACGCCTCCCAACAAGGCCGTGAACTCTTCTTTCAGGTCCAAACCTCTTATTGTGATCTTCTCCTGCTAGAAGTGCTTCATGTAGCTTCGCAGTGACTCTCCTTCATGTTGTTTGACATTGGTAAGATTCAATGTGGCCTTCTGAAGGGGTTGGCTACTGGAGAATCCCCTCATGAAGAAGTAATTCAAATCTTTGAAGTTGTGAATCGATTTCGTTGGCAGGTGGTTGCACCATAACCTTATCGCCCCTCTGAACGTTAAAGGCAAGGCGCGACACATGATGTTTTCTGAGACTCGATGAAACTGCATCGCAACCTTGAAGCCTTCCAAATGATCGATGGGGTCTCCAGACCCTTCGTAAGTGTCATATTTGGGTAGACAAAAACCGATCGAGAGGGGGTCACTCCTGACCTCATTGGCTAGAGCCGTGTCATTAGTGAGGTCCGGCTCGCTAGTTCCCTTATGGTTTTTTATGACCTTTTGAATCTCGTCTTTTAGGTCTAGGATCATCTGCTTCAACCCCGAGTCCTCATGTCTCTGTCTATCTCCTTGGTGTGGTCCCTCATGCCTGGCCCCGGTGGCTCTCTGTGCCCTTTCTTTAGGTGCGGGGCTTTCCCCCATGGCTTGGTTTTGAGGATTCCAGCCAGACCTTATCGATCCTCAACTATTCTGACCCTCGTCTTGGGCTTGCTTTGGCTGGACATGGGAGCCTTGGGTGCTCCGTCGGTCCTCTGAGAGATGGCCTTAGAGACCTCCTTCATTGTCTCAGCATTCGATCATACTTCTCCTGAAGGGCGTTGAACTGCTCCCTTGTCACATATTCTTGTGCCCTAGGAGGGGGCGGAAGATTACTATCTCCGTGTATTGAATATCCGGCCGAGCACTGGTCCCTAACGGAACCTTCCTGATCATTGTTTCCCCGTTCTTTGCAGATTTCCATTGAGGGGGGAGCCCTCCTGAAGCTTCCCTCCCATCCATGTTTATACTCGGCGTTGCTCTAGTTTTCTTACGATTGTAGGTTTTTCTCACCATTACTGTCGTTCCCACAAACGGTGCCAATCTGTTACTGTCGAAATTCTATATGAGCTGACCCTACACAAGCACAAAAGGCAAGGCCCGGAGGTATCTCCGGGATTAGTCCTTCGATGCCCAAGTTAGTGACCGGTAGAACAGTGTTTTTACAGGAGTAATGGTGGTTGTCGGCGTACCTCCTCTAGGTTCCTTTTCGGTTCCCTCTTATAGATTTCTCAGCTTAAGGTTTCAGGAACCCCTCCTTGGGAATCTTCTCCTCACGTGATTAGAAGCCTTGCGGCCTCTATCGGATGGGCAACAGGTGTCCCTGCCTCGGACGCCACATGTCATCGCTTTATTGGGTGACAAATTCCATCGTATCAGGACCATTGCCTCCCCAACATTATCATTATAGTATGAAATTTTTTCCTCATACATTAATAAAGGATTGAGAAAAGTAGTAGCCACATGCAGATGGTTTAATATGTTTTCCTTTTCCTATCAAACAACTGCAATATCATCTTATATTTTGATGAGTCTCTGTTACAACGATCTACGATAGTATTCATTACCCTTTGCATAGCCTCATATAAAAATAGACTGGTAACTCCATCACTATCAACCAAGCAAAGAATTATAATAAGATGTTCTAAAATTGAGTACACATCCCTTCCATTCAGTCAAAATCCTATATTTGTGACAAAATTGAAGAAGTATTATGAGAAAGATGAAAAGTTATTTAATGATATTTCAAAAGAAATGATTGATTCTCTTCCATGTAAGTAAAAAGTTAGATATAATTTTTGTTATTATTTCATTGCTCTTTAATTTATATAAATTCGATAATGGATTTGTTTTCTATTCTAATTTTTTATTCTTTACCATTTCAAGGTTCATAGTGGGTTATGCATGGAAGTTCTGTTCCTTTGCTTCAAAAGATTGATATTCGCATTTTGAGTCAGCCTTGTAGTTCATCATCATGTGAGAGAAATTGGAGTGCTTTTGATGCAGTGCAAAACAAGAAAAGAAATAAATTCACTCTTAACATGTTGAAAGATTTGGTTTATATAAGGATGAATTCTCTTATGAAAATCAAGTCAAAAGACATTAAGAAGTTCAGTAAGGAGTCATTTAACTTAGATAAACTTGTTGATATTCAAATAATTGAAGAATCATGAAGTTAAAGTTGAAGATGAAGAGGGTGCACGAAGGAAAGATGATCAAACATTACTTGATAGAGAACTTGGGATTGGATCTGTACTGGATTTTGATTATATTAACACTCCAATTTATAGTGGCACTCTAAGTCAGCTGCGTAATATCACTTATACTCCTTTCACACATGATTCAGAGACACAAGCACCATTTGATATGAACAACTGAAGTTTTTTCTTCTTTATGGCATGAATTATGTTTTGTGGATTTCACTACTTCTTTAAGACATGGACCATTTGATATGAGTATTTTCTTATTGTATTTTACGGGTCATATGATGGATGATATTTTGATTTGTTAAATGATCGTTCTGGACAGATATATACTATTATTTGCTATGATAAATGTAGAAATTATTCTAAATTGGAAAACTAAATTGGATTTAAATGTTCATGAAAGCATGGGAGATTAGAATTTAGTTGCAAACAACCAATTTTAAAACCTTCTTAATACCAAAATAAACACGTATTTTTGCTCTCAGATTTTTATAGGGCAACCATATTAAACACGTACATATCATTGCCGTACACATTTTCTTGCGTCGGATTATTGAAAACATATTATTGTCATATGATTCATTTAGTTACCGTATGTATCCATTCTCATATAATTGTCGTCTCCAAACTTACTACCTATGCATCGAACAACTAATAGTGCTTAGACATGTATCCCCAATCATCGGATTCACGCTAAACTGGCACGTCGGAGATGATCTCATTCCAAGAGAGTAGGAGGAAATATCCATAGAAATAAGACCCATTGGCTGGCGCAAGGCTCAAGGTTGAAGGGTAGATGGGATGTTCGTAAAAGATTGAAGACTTGGGTATACATGAGCACCACGTGCTATCTCCATCCAACTCGCATGGAATTCGTTCTTTTTTATATAACGTGTTTCGGTTTAAAGGCTCCTTACCAAAAAAAAAAAATTCAGTTTGAAAGCTCCTAAACTACCCATTACAAATCATCCATCTAGATCTGCTCCACCAGAAATAATGGCAGATTCTAGTGACAGGCAACAAGCCCATCCTCACATTGCTCTCCTCCCAAGTTCCGGCATGGGTCATCTCGTACCCTTCGTACGCCTCGCTGCTACCCTTGCCGCACACGACTGCCGGGTCACCTTCATCACCACTCACCCAACCGTCTCCCTCGCTGAGTCAAGCCTCGTCGCTCGCCTACTGTCGGCCTTCCCTCATGCGGTCACTCCAAAGGGGTTCCATATTCTCCCACTCGACCCATCTACCGCCAATTCCAAAGACCCTTTCTTCCTCCAATTCGAAGCCATCCGTCGCTCTGCCCATCTGCTCTCTCATCTCCTCAATTCCTCTTCTCATTCTGGTCATCCCCCTCTCTCTGCTCTCGTCACCGACGTCACCTTAGCCTCAGCCGTCATCCCTGTCACCCACGATCTTCATATCCCTAACTACGTCCTTTTCACTTCCTCAGCTAAAATGCTCTCTCTGTTAGCCTATTTTCCTGCCCTCGTTGGTGTTACTCATAGTGATGAAATCAACATCCCCGGTATACCGCCTCTACACAAAACTTGGCTCCCACCGCCTCTTCTAGATCAGACTAATCTTTTCACTACCCAGTTCACTGAAAACGGTGAAGCACTCGTGAGATCAGATGGGATTTTAATCAATACGTTCAAGTCTCTGGAGCCGGAGACGGTAGCGGCGCTGAATGAAGGAAAAGTAATAAATGGGCTACCGCCGGTGATACCCGTCGGGCCACTGGTACCGTGCGAATGTGAAACGGAGCGAGGTGGGTCATCGCTAATGGAATGGTTAGATGGGCAGGAGAAGGGTTCCGTCGTTTATGTGAGCTTTGGGAGTCGGACGGCAATGTCGAGGGAGCAAATCCGTGAGGTTGGTGAAGGATTGGTGAGGAGTGGATGTGGGTTCGTGTGGGTGGTGAAAGACAAGAAGGTGGACAGGGAAGAAGAGGGAGTGGAAGAGGTGGTGGGTCGGGGGTTGATGGAGAGGATCGTCAAGGATAGGAAGGGGGTGGTGGTGAATAGGTGGGTTGACCAGGAGGCGATACTGAGTCTTGAGGCGGTGGGTGGCTTCGTGAGTCACTGTGGGTGGAACTCGGTAATGGAAGCAGCATGGCATGGGGTGAGGTTGCTGGCGTGGCCACAGGGTGGGGATCAAAGGATTAACGCGGAGGTGGTGGAGAGGAGTGGGCTCGGGGTGTGGGTGAGGAGATGGCAATGGGGAGGTGGTGGGGTGAATGTGAAAGCAGAGGAGATAGACGAGAGGGTGAGGGAGATGATGGGGAATGAGCGGCTGAGGGTAACAGCGGCACAGGTGAGAGATGAGGCAAGGAAAGCTGCTGAGTTGGGTGGGGCTTCTCAGTTGATTGCGGGGCTTGTCGGAGAGGTTGCTGCACACTATTAATTAATTAATTAATTGAAGATTTCTTCTATTTGTGCTTTCTATATTATGCACCATAGTTTTATAAACTGCAATAGGTATCAGGAATCAGGATTGGTCTCAACTGATATTGATAAGACTGGTATTGGAGATAGGATCTTTCTCAACTGATATTGATCAAGACTGGCATTGGAGATAGGATCTTGCTCATACGATCATACTTAGTTGTATAAGTCAACATCTAACACTTGGTCCACTTAAAATGACAGTTGTTAGATGTTGACTCGTTCAACTAGGTGATTGTACGAGCAGCTGATCCGTTTTCAATTGGAGATGGGATAAGTTAGAAATAAGTTTGATCGAAATGAATTTATCTTCTTTCTTTTTATCAGTTTTTTATAATTTTTTATATTTTGAGATCATACCATAGAATTAGTATTGAATTGATCTAGCACACTTAATTAATTAATACTTCTAGTACAGTGGGAGAACGGAGACAGTAGATTTCTTTTATTTCTGTTTTCTATATTATGCATCAAAGTTTTAAAACTTGGGATCGGTCTCAACTGATATTGATCTAGATTGGAATTGGATCAGTTAGAATTAGGTTGGATCAGATGAATTTACCTTCTTCTTTTTTTTTTTTCCAATAGACTTTTTGTAATGTTTTACATTCATACCATTGAATCGGTGTTGAATCAGTCAAGACTTAAGGGGAGGATCCATCTCGATTGATACCGATTCAATCCGGGCGATTTCAACTTATTCATTAAATTTTTAAAATAATTATGCGTATACTATTATTGCCTAGTTCTCTTGGTAACGAGACCACTCAGAATTTGAATCCTCTCAGCCTAAGCGAGTAAACATACTTTGCAGTTAGTTATGTTAATTATTGTATTTATTTTTTTCTTTCTCAAATAAAATATAAATAAAAAAATGAAAGGATTTCAGGTTTGAGATGGATTTTAAGACTAGAAATATACAAAAAATAATCGAATCGAACATATGAATTTATCTAGGTCAGCTTTCGGTCCAAAGATACTATTGCTATGGGGTGTTAAAGAATTCAGACCCTCACCAATTGCTAGGACACTCATAGCAGCATCCGACAATTGGGAGGACCTGAGTACGCATCCCCATGTCCTCCCAGCTATTGGATGCACACTAGGATGCCCAACATAGTATCCAACGGTTGGGAGGACCCAAACATGTTCCCATGTTCTCCCAATTGTCTAATTTGCATTGGGTGGCATTTGATGACTGGAGATGATCAGAGTTCGTTCAAAAATAGTTGAAGTAGTTGAATAGGAGGATTTCTACAACTATATCCCTTGATAGATTTATCAAGGATCACATACTTCTTCTTTGATGAATCTAAAAGAGCTAGAGGCAAACTTAAAACGACCTCAAGAGAAGTGGTGAAGAAAGACATGCATAGCTTAGACCTTGTATCAAATATGACGAAATTGGGGGATAAGGATCCATGTAGCCAAACCCATTTAATTGGGTTAAGGTTGAGTTGTTATTATTACTGTTGTTGAAGCAAGTGGCCCCTACACCAGCTCAAGACCAATGAGAGTGCGTGGATAAGTATCAACATGGCGAGATTTTTACCATTGATGAGGGGTGAACTATCATTTTTTTCTCCCTCTGTGTATGGTACAAGGGCCACACAGCTGTTCAAATTATTTTTCCCCCATAAAATAAATAAATAAATCAATGTTTTTGAGCATAGGATATGCTTTAGCTTAGAGACACTTTTCCTAAAAATATATTCCAACTTGACAGCAAATATGAGTATCAATTGGTCCAATTTCGGTTTGATTCAAGATGTAACATGTTGAAATTGAAATTGAATTGAAACCGAATAAGAGCCTTCTCTAAATTAGAATCAAACTGGCACCATTCAATTTTGGTTTGGTCTTTATTCAATTCAATATTCGGATCACTATTTGATTTTGACCCCAACCGAATTTCTTCTCTTGGTCTCCTTTCTTGATCAGGGTTTTGAATATCATTATTAGATCGATCATTTCCATATCAATATTGTGTAGGATGTGAATCCTACTCAACCATTAACAGGGATCTTGCCTAAACATTCATGAATCACAAATTAAATGATAGGGGAATGACACATACCATTCACCATCGACTGTGAAGAATTCGCCACCATTATACCCTTCACGTATCTTAATCTCTACTGAAACAAATACAAACACAATGAATTCTCTAGGTTTCTCCTAATAGCTTCTATTAATGCTCCCTTGGTGATGGTCCCAATAACCTTAGACCTTAATGCAGAAGGAGGACTTAGAATCCTATTTATAGAGTTTATATACCCGCCCATCAAGGTGTTCTAAACAGAGAAAGACTATGTTCCATTAGTTAAAGTAGAAGTGGGTTTCCTACTTGAAATCCAATAAATATAGGAGATTGATATTGGTCAATTTCCTAATTGGTCTATGGGAAAATCTTAGAAAATATTTATGAAAATATTCTTAGATATTGATAGTCAACGATATCGATATGTATCATTAGTATTGGATAAAAATGTGACGTTTTTTGAATCACTAGTCATTACCAATGCAGCTTACCACAATAATCTCACCCCATAGGTCCGAATCAGTTGTAAATTCAAAAAAATCACATTTTTGTTCGATAATAACGATATGTATCGATATTGACCATGACTAATATCAGATTAGATTCTATGCACTAAATCCTTGTTCTTGAGTCAAGCATACGAGATACATCTTAAGTTTAGTTGAAGGCAGCGATTTAAGTCATGGTATCATTGCTCTTGGCTATCAAGCCAAAGATCAAACGACCCTTAAATGCAGATAATAATCGAGTATCAAACCATTTTACCTTTTAATAGATACCAATATCGTCGATCTGTATGAGTAGCAATCATCTGTGATGCTGAGATGCATCAATTTATACGCCCTTTTTTTTTTTTTTTTTTTTCTTTTAATAGGTAACAAGTGTGTTTTTTTTTTTTCTTTTAAGCAAAACACTAGATTCATTAAGCAAACGTAGCTAGGGAATAATTCGTGCCGAGGAAAGACAAGTAAAGGGGGGCTTAGGCCACAATATTCTAGTGATATGGAACTTGGCAGCCTCACTCATAAGAAAATGTACTTCCTTATTTAAGGATCTAGGAATGAAATTAAACATAACCAAAGTAAAGTCTAACGCTAAAGGTAAAATATGATCTACAATGGAGTATGTCGCCCAATCCAGTGACGAAAAATCCTATTCAGGGCCTAAATTAGACCTTTGTAATCTAGAAACACTACAACCTTCCAATAAACCAACACTTCGGGCAAGCAACAGGGAATCACAGACTCCTTCAACTTCAACTGCATCTGCTAAAGATCCCCAACAAAACTTGCATTTTTCCGCAATAAAATGTTTACCTCTATAAAAAATAATAGCTTCTCTTCCTCCTTTCTTGGACTTCGAATTCTATGTTCCATCAGAAAACACCAACACAAAGGAGGGAAGAGAGATCATACCGATATCTATAATTAATACCATGGTTAAAGTTATTTATTGAACCTAATTTATTGGGCACATTTGCTTAAATATAAAAATTTTCCTCTTTTTATCCTTTCCGGAGGCTAAGCATCTAAATTCTTCTCCATGGACTTCTTGAGGTAATGAGAAAACCTGACCTTTACGTGAAAAAGTGATTTTTTTTTTCTTCCGAAGAGTGGAAGAAGAGGAAATTCAATTAGTATCTGGTCTAATTTTTTGCTACCATCTTACCCAAGCTTTAAAATTTGTAGGATTGTTCCTTGGAAATCATTTCCTTTGAGAGTATATGTTGAAAGTGTGTCCCATGAAATCAATTGCTATAGTGTTCAATTTTGTAATTGACTGTATGGTATTAACGGGTTATGGTTGTTTGTAGTTTTCTTATTGGAATATTGCTTATAGTTAATATTATTTTAGTGACTTTAACATATTTTTTAAGTATTGAAAAAGCTTGCTATCTTTACCAAAATAATAATAATAATAATAATAATAATTAATAATAATAATAAAAAATAATAATAATAATAATAATAAATTATAATAAATATAAAAAAAAAAAAAAAAAAAGAAGCTAATGCTTGTTCTCTGTTATGTTTATTGGATGCCATTGAAGGTATTACTCTAACAAAAAAAAGTTCTTTTTGATCAACTCCTTTGAAGAATCAAGATCTTGATAAGTCAAATAAACGCACATTGATCGCTAAGCTTCGAGCAATGATGATATATCTTCAAAAATCTTCATTTAAGAGACATATTGAGTTAGAGAACTTTGAAAAGCTCAAATGATTTGGAAGCTGAACATCTAGATCTATTGGAAACAAAACTTTTTCAGCCCAACCCGACATGTATAGTGGAATTTTGAATCGATTCGGGTCGTTCTCCATATCATTAAAACCAAATAAATATGATAACTAGTACAAAATAATAAGAACAATACTTACAAAGAGTCGCAAGCGAAGCTCCTCCTCCAGATAATGGTTCTTCCTCAGACCAGCAATCCAAGTTTCGAATCTCAATTGTGCAGCAGGTACAGTTTATGGAGCTTTCGAAACTTCACAAGTTTCAATTGACTATCTAATAGCCATTCTTTTTCCTTCAGTAGTGCAACTACTAACTTACTTTTTTCCTTGTGTAGGAATTACAGTTCAACATCAGTACGAAGAGAAGAGAAGAAGAAAGATAGAGAAGTGGAGGGAGAGAGCCAAAAGAGGAGAAGGAGAATGGGATGCAAAATGTTGGGATCCCATTTTACTCTCGCCCCTTTTATTTAATGTGGGGCATTATATTATAATAAATAAATTCAATTAAGAAACTTAAACTCTTTTAAGTTTTCTAAAACTTCAATTCCTTTTTTTTTTTTTTTTTAATAAAAATCACTCTTCTTTCCTTAGGACACATATTCCAAATAAGTAAATTTCTCTTCTTTCCACAAAGCACTTATTCCAAATAAGTCAATCTCTCTTTTTCTATAAGAAACTTATTCCAAATAAGTAAATTTCTCTTTTTTCCATAAACTTGATTTATCCATTATGACTCAAATACTTACTTGCTACGAAAGGGAAGAAGCAGAATCTAAGAGGGATAATGCAAATAATTAAATAACTCATTAACTGCATAGTAATTATTTATCCATTCCCAATTTATTAATCGATATTAATTAAATATCCACCATAACTAAATTACGGTTATACCCACACTACTACTAACATCATCATTATGGAATATAGGGCATGCACATCAATATCACCATGACCTCATTCCATAGTACATGTCCATATAGGAGCGTGCGCGCACGTAAATCATGTTTAATCATTTTTAATCACCATTAGAAATATAAAATCATTTCTTAAATGATACAAACCTTTGATTCAATAAGATTGTATATAAACGCTCTCTCTATTGATGTTCCCCTAAACGGGTAGTGAAAATTCTGTTGATTAGTTTTTCACTCATGTACATTTTTACTCATACTCAATATACCGGCCTAAGCCCATTTGGACTTTAGTCATTGATACATTAAAGTGTGTGCAAACACCGCCGTGTCAATGTGCATAGTAAATAAACTATCTCAGGTTAAAGGTAAAGTGACGTGTCAATTTCCATAAACACTTCCAGTGGTAACACATGAGGTAATATGACACAAAAAGATTTTTTGCCAATACACACATATGTGTGCTCACATAAGTACATTGACAGCTCTATGTCTAGTAGTACAACATGTGACAACCATTTATGATAAGGGTGCCCAACCCAAACCCTAGTTGTGACTTCCATTTATAAATCTATTAATGGACACAACATCTTCATCAAGCGTCAACATCATTATTGTTGTGAAGACTAGACCCTTAGGTTTCTAGACTTAGGATATGCTTTTATTGGTTTAATTTTTAAAATCATAAGTTGAATCGATTTTATCAAAAAAAAAAAAAAAAAAAGTTGTATCAATGCCTTAAAGACAATTATCAACATCATGACCAATAAAAATTGAGCTAATGGTTTAATCTGTATCTTGACCTAACAATAGTGGAAAACTTGACTCTTCCATAGTTGTACTTAACCACAAACTTGACCTCGAACTTAGATTGGTTAATCATATTTTTTATCAAATAAAAAAGGGCAAGCAATTATTTTTCTATAAATAGATGTGATGCCAAATAGCCTACCGGGAGAACGGTGAATTCTTGTGGAGAAGCTCCGGGTTCTCAAAAATCATCATTCTAATTTCTTTAGGAATAAAGGTAATAAGTGGGGAATCATCACCTAGATTAGGGTCTAGGACCCACAAAACAAGCAAATTGATTTCATGACAGTTCGACTAGGGAACATTCTAACAAAATTTAGGGTTCAAACCAAATGATGATCTAGAGAATGTGTTAGGCACCCATGCCCACCAGTTATACCGGTCTTCTTATTGCTTGATCAAAATTAAATAAAATATAAAATATAAAAAGCCATAATAATACATTCTCCACTAGGATTGGGTTAGAACATATATATATATATATATATATATATATATATATCCATTCAGCATCAAAGGACATGCCAAAGATAAGAAAAAAAAAAATAGAGAATGCATACAAGCTTGTATAGAATATTTCTTGTTTCACCATCATCAAAGGTTGTGTTCAAAACCAAGTTCTATGAGAAATTTCAATAAAACTCATTTAAGAATATCAACAACAACAACAAAAACTCAGCATTTTCTCAACATTTAAGAATATCAATATGTAATAAAGTAGGCAACTAACAATAGTTAAACTAAAACTAATTGATATTGACATAGGGATCGAGAATATTTATCTCATTTGGTAGTAACTAAAAATTTTGACATAATAGTTAGGTTAATACATGGTAAACCGATTTAGAAACCAATGTATTCCAGCTTATACTTTTTAGTGCATAATCTGTCCGTAATCAATTGTATTGACAGAAATCTTATAAGGTCATTAGACATTTAAGGCAAATCAAATCACTAGGTTCATTTCTACTCTTTAGGTTTCTGACAAGAAATTTTTCTTGGAAAAAAAAAATGACAGATTCTTAAGTTCCATCTCGATATATGGGAATGCATATCAATAATGGGACGTAATTATTGAAATCGGGTCTAAAAGTTTGTTGGCATGTGGTCTGCCTAGCCATCTCCTAGATATCCAATGTTTTGATTTATTGTTTGTCCATTCCACATGTGGAATTAGATGTTTCGGATAGTACACACCTTTACATGGTTTGCTAAATAGGGAAACTTTTACCACATTATATATGCAAAATAAGTTAAATTTTGTAGAATACACTTTATAAGTTTATTGAGGCAACCCAAGTATCTGTCATGTGGTAGATTAGATGACGTCCAAACAACCCAAGCTACCTTCAACAAGGTAGACACAAATCACCAGAGTAACTCTAGTATCTGCATATATAAACAAATTTAATTGAATTAGGCTTTGAAATTTAATACATGGCTAATACGACTCCTAGCCTCTGTATTTAACGGCCAAAATTACCACATCATCTTTCCACATGACTCAAAACAATAACATATGATAGAAAAACTTCATAAAATAATCAAATCAGACATTCTATGAAATTGAATATGGGTAATATCTATATCCTAAATATTCTACTTGACCTGACTAATGCTACTTTAGGGCTAAAATTTACTACATATGACCATCAACAAACTGGTTAGATGGCAAATAAAAACAATCCTAGGTGTTATACTTTACCCCCTCTAGATTTTGGATTTAGGCCCTCTCCAACCGGAGGTGGCAGAAGAGGATCTAGCAAGACGCGTAATAGGAGAGAGAATGTGAAATCCCTTGCTACTAACCAGGGGTCGTCATATTGCAAAAATAATACAAACAGTGATTAGATAATGGCATATTTGTTTTAGGAGACACAATCATAGAGATTAGATGAAGATAAAACCCCTTCAAATAATCCCTAGAACCGGACTTGGTCGCGACATTATCTCTAATTTACTTTCTACATCATGATAATCGTATATTTCACTTTTTGCCATGTGTTGTTAATGGTCATAAACATTAACAAAATTTTGACTTGATTTCCTATAATAAGGAATTAGGAATATCCATTCGCACACCACAACGTGTTTTTTAATTTTTTTTTTTTTCAAAATGTCATTTTAAAACAAAAAATGGTGTTTGGTGGACCTATTTCAGAAATGATTACTCTAATTGTTCACTTTTTTCATATTTGGAATGAAAGTGAAATGATGGAACAAGGTCTCGTCGTTCCATCATTTTTTTTTTTTCGGTTTCGCTCCAAAAAAGATCAAAAAACACCAAGTTCACACCAAAATCTTTATTCTGTTTTATTGTTCCCATAGAACGGAAAGACGTTTTACTAAATGACTACCAAACGTAGCCTAAGAAATTGGAAAGATTGGACTGGGATCACTGGACTACTAACCCCATTAAAGATCACGTTTCTGCAAAATTATAGGCAACCATTAACACGGTCACAGACCCTCTTTGACCCTTTGATTCTTCTTCAACCAAGTCCCTTCAAAACCCTTAATCTCTCCTCAGGAAAACCCAAAAATGAAAGCAGGGAAGGTTACAAACCTGATAGAGGAATCGTAAACAAACTGAAAATCAAACCAGAGAACAACAATAATGGTAATCATGTCTTGTGTCGTGTTACGTACGTGGATTTGTGGGTGACGTGGCATGGGTGTAGTTTATTTGTAGTTATTTTTATAATTTAATATTTATGTTGTTAGTAGTTATTGGGTAATTTATAAGAGTTATATTTAATGAGGGAAGTATTGTACGTGGGTGAGAGGAGTTGTAACTACTTTGAATTCCTATTTAAGTGGGATTACTTTGAATGAAAAGAGACTTGAATGATAATGGGTTACTACGTTTTCTCTATTTTGAGAATGAGGTCATGGCTTCCTCAATAAGGCCAAGAGATTGGCTACCTCCCAATTAGCCAAGATGTCATAGCCTCGTTCGTTAGGTTACTATCCATTTTTATTTCTTATTTAATTTTTCCTATTTTAATTCTCTCCCCATCTAATCCCCTACTTTTTCTCTATTCTAATTTGTCTTATTAAAATCCCAAGAGGAATTGGCTGTGCACATATCAAGTGATATCAGAGCTCAGACACGGCGTCCATTTGTGGATTATACATTTCTTCCCTAAGAAACGAGGTCATGGCTTCCTCGATTAAGCCAAACAAAGATTACCGACGAAAGCAACACTGTAGTTCAATTCCTAATAGATTATTACGTACGTGGATTTGTGGGTGACGTGGCATGGGTGTAGTTTATTTGTAGTTATTTTTATAATTTAATATTTGTGTTGTTAGTAGTTATTGGGTTTTATAGGAGTTATAGTTAATGAGGGAAGTGTTGTACGTGGGTGAGAGGAGCTATAACTACTTTGAATTCCTATTTAAGTGGTATTACTTTGAATAAAAAGAGACTTGAATGATAATTATATTTTCTCTATTTTGAGAAGGAGCTCATGGCTTCCTCGATAAGGCCAAGAGTTTGATTACCTCCCAATTAGCTGAGACATCATACCCTCGTCCATTAGGCTACTATCCATTTTTATTTCTTATTTAACTTTTCCTAGTTTAAGTCTCTCCCTATCTAATCTCCTACTTTTTCTCTATTCTAATTTATCTTATCAAAATCCCAAGAGGACATTGGCTGTGCGTATATCATGCCGTTGCAATTGCAAGCTATCATATAATGTCATCATCATCTTCTCTCTTCTGCAAGATTACTACTTCTACTTCTTCTACTTCTTTTTTGTCGCTATATCTTTAACTTCATCTTATGGGTCTCCTTCTTCTTATTCTTCACCGCCCTCACCATTCAAGATGTGGTTTCAAAAGCTATAGATGTTGCTGCCGAAAATCCGTATGAGCTGATCCTGCACAAGCACAGAAGGCAGAGGCCCGGGGCTTTGTCCGGGGTTAGTCCTCCGATGCTCAAGTTAGAGATCGGCCGCACAGTTTTTTTTACAGGATTAATGGTGTGGGTTTTGATGCTTACCTTTTTCCTCCTCTCCGGCCCTCTCTTATAACCCTTAGGGTTTAGGGTTTATCTTTTCCTTGGAGGAGTCCTCCTCGGGTCCGCCTCCTTTCCTTTTCGAGTCCTATTCTCTTCGTGGGAAATATTCCCTTTGCGCGGTTGACGGAGTCGGAGTCCTTGCAGCCTCTATCAGGTGGGTGACACATGTCCAGGTGGGCGACCCGTGTCCTTACCCTATGGGGCAATCAATTTGGCTGTATCAGGAGCCCCCTTACTCTCACCAAGAGGCTTTTCCTGTGGGAGTAACCAAGTTTTTCATCATCATTTTTTTTTTCGTTCATGCATCCCTTCGGCCTTAATCCTTCGGCTTTGACCTTAGTCTTGCTTGAGACCGAGACCTTCGCTCAGGTTAGCTCGGCCTAAGCTCCCAACCGAGGTTGTGACCTTCGGTCAGGTCTGCTCGGCTTTAGCCTAAGCTCCCAATCGAAGTTAAGACCTTTAGTCAGGTCAGCTCGGCCTCGGCCTGAGCTCCCAACCGAGGTAGGGACCTTTGGTCAGGTCCGCTCGGCCTTAGCCTGAGCTCCCAACCGAGGTTGTGACCTTCGGTCAGGTCCGCTCGGCTTTGGCCTGAGCTCCCAACAGAGGTAGGGACCTTCGGTCAGGTCCGCTCGGCCTTGACCTGAGCCCCCAACCGAGGTGAGGACCTTTGGTCAGGTCCGCTCGACCTTAGCTTGAGCTCCCAACCGAGGTATGGACCTTCGATCAGATCCGCTCGACTTTGGCCTGAGCTCCCAACCAAGGTATGGACCTTCGATCAGGTCCGCTCGGCTTTGACCTGAGCTCCCAACCGAGGTTAAGACCTTCGGTCAGGTTAGCTCGGCCTCGGCCTGAGCTCCCAACCAAGGTAGGGACCTTTGGTCAAGTCCGCTTGGCCTTAGCCTGAGCTCCCCATCGAGGTTGTGAACTTCGGTCAGGTCCGCTCGGCCATGGCCAGAGCTCCCAACCGAGGTATGGAGCTTCGGTCAGGTCCGCTCGGCTTTGGCCTGAGCTCCCAACCGAGGTTAAGACCTTTGGTCAGGTCAGCTCGACCTCGGCCTGAGCTCCCAACCGAGGTAGGGACCTTCAGTTAGGTTCACTCGGCCTTTACCTGAGCTCCCAACCGAGGTAGGGACCTTTGGTTAGGTCCGCTCGGTCTTGGTCAGAGCCCCCAACCGAGGTGAGGACCTTTGGTCAGGTCTACTCGGATTTGGCCTGAGCTCCCAACCGAGGTATGGACCTTCGGTCAAGTTTGCTCGGCTTGGCCTGAGCTCCCAGCCAAGGTAGGGACCTTCGGTCAGGTCAGCTCGGCCTTAGCTTGAGCTCCCAACTGAGGTTGTGGCCTTTGGTTGGGTCCGCTCGACCTTGACCCAAGCTCCCAACCGTGGTATGGACCTTTAGTCAGGTCCACTTTGGCGCAGATCTCGAGGGATGGTAATTGGTGATGTGACGACGCCATTAATGCTTGGGCAGTCGTACCGTTTTTCTTATATTTATAAAGTGTGGGGGTCCATTTTTGGGCCACTTTTATTTTTCCCTCGGAGAGCCTTCATTCGGTCTAGGTGTCCCTTTTCCTTTAGCCCTTCGTCTTCACCAAAGTAAGTACCATGTCTTCTTCATCCGGGTACAGTCCCTCGTCCTCCGAGAGGACAAAGTCTCACCATAGGTATCGAAGTCCAGGGGGTCCAAGGGATGTCCTCGGAGGACTCTTCCCCCGATTTGCCCTCTTCTTGCGACTCATCGTCCACGACCTCACCGTCTGGGTCCGAAGGTGGCTCAAACGGTGAGGGATTCAGGGAGAGGGTGCTTGAATCCCGAGCCCAGATCCAGGACCCCCTCGAGGTGGAGGCCTTGCACATCGTCTCCACCATGGATGAGCTAGAGCTGGGGAGCTAAGGGCCTCCTTCAGTGTCTTGGATGCTTTCGAGCTCTGACTACTAAAATCGACCGACCGAGCCAGCTATCGAAACTCCGAAGAGCTGTGCCTATATAAGGAGGCATTTAAGGTCAGCCTTCGGCTTCCCTTCCATCCTTTCTTCGCCCGGGTGTTTCGGCACTATGGGATTTATCCGACCCAGCTGATGTCGAATGGATGGCAGCAGCTGCTTAGTTTCGTCGTCCTTTTCTCTAGGTGCCAAAGGCCTCTCTCCCTCCCTCTCTTCGTCAATTGCTTCCTTCTTCAGGCCTGTAAGGGGCTTTCGGGCTGGTACTACTTTAGCCCTCGGAAAGACCTTCGGCTGCTGAACGGTTACCCAACGTCGATCCACGGGTGGAAGGAGAAATTCTTCTTCGTGAGGTCGTCCGAGTGGGTGCCCTTCGGCACCGTCTGGGATATCCCTGATCTGAGGACGGTGAACTCCACTCCTGCCCTTCTTGGGACAGACTCAGAGTCGATGGCAATGGCGAAGGGTCAAGACATCTGCCCTCCGATTGAGTCCGACAGCCTTAAGTCCGACGCCATTTTATTCAGATTCGGGCTTAGCCCGGGTGAGTTAGGCCAGCCCAAGT
The DNA here is from genome assembly GCF_013358625.1 of Macadamia integrifolia. Taxonomy (NCBI): domain Eukaryota; kingdom Viridiplantae; phylum Streptophyta; class Magnoliopsida; order Proteales; family Proteaceae; genus Macadamia; species Macadamia integrifolia. Next base: position 79,503 of record NW_024868219.1, on the reverse strand, counting down.
TTATTTACCTCGGGTACTTGTGTTTCATACTAACTCCCTTTGTCTTCATGCAGTGCAAATCTCCAGGGTCGAGGCTAGGGCTGCAGCTGCGGAGAGGCAAGTCCAAATAAGGGAGGCCAAGGCATAAGATGCGCAGCAGCAGCAGGGGCTGAAGAGGAAAGGGAAGAAGAAGGGTCCTCCCTCCTCCAAAGCTCCCCCATTGAAGAAAATGTCCAGGGCCGAAGGACCCAGTACCGAAGTGGTCCAGGCCCTCGCCACCCCAGGCTATAGCTTGTCTGCTCGAGACTCCTCCCCCGTGGCAGACTTCAGAAGCCCGAGGGTTGGGAATGTTAGGGCCGAGGTTGGCTTCGTCCCTCGGTGGTCGATTAAAGAAGATGACACCCTATCCGTCTGCCGTGTCGCTCGTGAGCTGGTACTAAAGGGCAACCTCCCCGAGATGCCACCAAAGCACAACAACAAGGGATGGCGGCCATGATAACTAGCGCCTGCATCTTCATAGCAAGGGTAAGCTTTGGTCTTCCAAACCTTGATTTATGATCATTGCAACGTACTGACCATCGGTATCTTATGCAAGCCCAAAACCAAGTGGGTCAGCTGGCGATCCAGGACGAAGCCATGGGCCGAGACCTTGAGGCTTTCGAACGTGAGAAGTCAGTCCTAGAGAATGAGCGTTCGGTTCTCCTCGAGAAGGTGGAGCACCTGGAAGCAGACCTTCTTCGTACTTGCTAGGAATGCGATCAAAAGCTTACGGAGCTGAAGGCACAGATAACAATAAGGGTTCGGGAGGTTGAGACCCGAGGGGCTGAGATGTATAGGGCCTCTGAGGGCTTTTGAGAGGAGGTCAAATGTGCCATTTCCCCTGGGTTCACAATGGGCGCTACTGAGGTCCGAGACTGGGTCCTCGAGCACTACCCAGAGGTCTCTTTCGAGGATAGCAGACTCATCTTCAAAGAAGAGTATGTTGAGGCAGCCCCAACAACCACCGAGGTTTCCGAAGCCGATGGCGAAGGCTGTAGCTAGGAAGGTGAAGTTCAGCTGCAACGTGAGGTGCCTCTGACTCCTGGTCACGATGGCTCCGATGGGGAGATCCTCCACCATGTCGACAACGAGGCCGTGAATCCGACAGACGCCCCCTGAAGCCAACCTGCACCCTACCTCAGCGTTCGGGCTTTCTTTTTAGCCTTCGGGCTATCCTCTCTTTCTTCTTTTTGTGATGTGAGCCTTCGGGCCTTTTCGTGTAATCTCGGCCTTCGGGCCTTTTTTTAATGAATGAATATTTCCCATTCTTCGAATACCTTTACCTTTTACTTTTTTGCATTTTCTCTGATAAAGGATCTTTGGCCCGTAGGTAGGTGTAAGAAGGCCGAACCCTTCAGTGGCCCTAGGATTAATAGGCCTCTGCTCTAGTACGAGGCTTGGTTCTACTCCATCGGCTTATCAGAGAGGTTTCCCAAGTTTGAGGGCCGTGGACTTGAGGGATTATGAACAAGTAGGATTCGATCGGTGCCCCCGACCAAGGTAAGGACCCTCGATCAGGTCTGCTCGGCCTTGGCTGGAGCTTCCAATCGAGGACGTGACCTTTAGTCAGGTCACCTCGGCCTTAGCCAGAGCCCCAACCGAGGCCTTGACCTTCGATCAAGTCAGCTCGACCTTAGCTAGAGTTCCCAACTAAGGTGGTGGCCTTCGGTCAGGTCTGCTCGGCCTTAGCCTGAGCTCCCAACCGAGGTAGTGGTCGTGACCTTCAGTCAGGTCCGCTCGGCCTTGGCCTGAGCTCGCAATCGAGGTTGTGACCTTCGGTCAGGTTAGCTCGGCCTTCACTGAGCTCCCGACCGACGTTGTGGCCTTTGGTCAGGTCTGCTCGGCCTTAGCCTAAGCTCCCGACCGAGGTAGGGACCTTCGGCTATATCCCTTCGTTAAGCTCCCTTCGGCTCTACCTTGATCAACAACCGTGGTGATGACCGAGGTAAGGACCTTCGGCAAAGCTAAAGCCATCAAACAGGAGAACTCCTAGCAATTGCTGTAAACCAGCTTACATATTTTTCAAAAGTAAAATCATCCGGAGAGTTTAGGATGAAGAGTTACAACTAGAAAATGCTTAGGAGCAAAAAATTACAAAACAAAATGTGATTGCTCGCTACTTCACTACTGGTAGAATTTTCTCAAGTTCTTCGAGTTCCACGATCGGGGTACCCTCTCTCCCCCCATAGTCTCCAAGTGATAGGAACCCGGTCGTATTACCCTTGAGACTCTGTAAGGACCTTCCCAATTCGGAGTTAGCTTTCCTTGATGCCTCGGGTATGATATTTCTACCCTTCTGAGGACGAGGTCACCCATTCTGTACTCGTTCTTTCGGACTTTGGAGTTATAGTGCATTACAACCCTCTGTTGGTAGGCGGCGATCCTTTCTTGTGAGGTGTCCCTGACTTCGCTCAAGAGGTCTAAATTCGTCCAAAGTCCTTTATCATTTTCTTCTTCATTGTAGTACTAAATTCGATGGGTTACGGCCCCTACCTCCACCGAAAGTACAGCTTCAGTGCCATGAGTTAAAACGAAGGGTATTTCTCCTATGGCCGATCTCTCAGTTGTGCGGTAAGCCCAGAGGATATTGTACAATTCATCTGCCCATAACCCTTTGGAATCATCCAGTCTCTTCTTTATTCTTTGGAGCAGGGTACGGTTGGTTACCTCTGTCAGCCCGTTGGTCGGTGGATACCTGACAGATGTTTTCCTGTGGTCAATGCCGAGGGCATCACAAAACGAGCCAAAATTTGGGTTGGTGAACTGAGTTCCATTGTCCATTACCACTATCCGAGGGATTCCAAATCGATAGACTACCGCTCTCTGGAAGAAGTTCCTTACATTCTTTTCGGATATCGTCACCAGCGCTTCGGCCTCTGCCCATTTTGTGAAGTAGTCTACAGCCACCACTGCAAACTTCCTTTGTCTTGTGACCAGGGGGAATGGGCCCAGGATGTCCATTCCCCACATGGCGAATGGTATCGGGTTTGATAGGGATGAGAGTCTGGTAGAGTGCTGCCTAGGGACGGGGGTGAACATCTGGCACTTGATGCACTTCCTGACTAATGATTCCGTGTCCTTCCTCATTGTTGGCCAGAACAGGCCCTGCCTCAGTACTTTATGTGCCAATGCCTGGGCTCCCAGGTGTTGGCCACATATCCCTTTATGCACTTCTCAGAGAGCATACTCGCCATCGGCAGGGTTCAGGCACTTGAGGTATGGCACGGTGAACCCTATTTTGTACAGCGTCTCATCCTTCAGAAGGAACCGTGCTGACCTCATCCGTACTTTCCTTGCCTCGTCCCTATTCTCTGGGAGCTTTCCTTCCTTGAGGTATTCGGTTATGGCATCCATCCAGCTATGGCCGTGTTCGCCTACAGGTAATACCTCTTGTGGTCTTTCGGTACTCAGCTGTGATAGCACTTCAAAATACATCGATCATCCAAGATCTGTGAAGTCAGAGGTGGCCAACTATGACAGTGCATCTGCACTAGCATTCTCTTCTCATGGCACCTGCCTTACCTTGAATTCCTTGAAGGCTGTTATTCTTTCTCGCACTGTCTTCAAGTACCCAGCCATCATTTGTTCTTTGGCTTCGTAGTCTCCATTCACCTGTCGTACCACGAGCTGTGAATCACTATGCACCACCAGCTCCTGTACCATCAAAGCCCGTGCCAGATTAATTCCAGCTATTAACATTTCATACTCTGCTTCATTGTTGGAGGCATCGAAGGTGAACCATAGGACGTACTCGATCTTGAAACCTCCGGGGCTAACCAATATGATCCCTGCGCCACTTCCTGCACTATTGGAAGCACCATCCATGTACAATGCCCAAGCCTTTTCCTCTCGATCCTCGGAAGATTCCTGGGGATCGTCAGGGAGCGTCGTCTCAGCTATGAAGTCTGCGAGGGCCTGTGCTTTTATTACGGTTCTCGGTTTGTACTGGATGTCAAATTCTCCTAACTCTATGGCCCAGTTTACTAGGCAACCAGACATATCCGACCGCTGCAGTATCTTCTTCAGGGGCTGGTCTGTGAGCACGCATACCGCATGTGATTGAAAATAGGGCCTCAGCTTTCTTACCGCTATTACCAGGGCATATGCCACTTTCTCCGTCTTTCTATATCTTGTTTTGGCATCTAGTAGGGTTCGGCTGACGTAGTATATCGAGGCGGCGACTTTTCCGGTTAGCTCCTAGACTTGCTTCACATTCTTGGGTGACCTCATATCTCGAATGGCTTGTATTTTCATTGGGTTGGCTTCAATTCCCCTCTCCAAGACAATGAAGCCAAGGAACTTTCCCGAGGCAACTCCGAATGCACACTTTGCTGGGTTCAGTTTCATGCCGTACCGCCTCAGCACCTAGAATTCCTTTTCTAAGTCTTGAATGTGTTGTTTTGCCTTTAGGATTTTTACTAGCATATCGTCCACGTACACCTTCATGGTTTTGCTGATCATCCCCTTGAAGATTTTATTCACCAACCTTTGATAGGTGGCCCCTGTGTTTTTTAGCCCGAAGGGCATGACTTCATAGCAGTACAGTCCTCCCTCGGTCACAAAGGATGTTTTCAGGACATTAACCTCTAACATCTTGATTTGATTGTACCCCGAGTATACATCCATGAAGCTTAGCGCCTCGTATCCTGTCATGGCATCAATGAGGAGGTCTATTTTCGGTAGGGGGTATGCGTCCTTCGGGCAGGCCTTGTTCAGGTTGATGAAGTCGATGTAGATCCTCCACTTTCCATTTTCCTTCGGGACCATCACCACGTTGGATATCCACTCCGGGTATTGGATCTCGCGGATGAATTGGGCCTTCAGTAACTTCTCTACTTCTTCGTCTATTTTCTACTGCCTTTCGGGGGTGAAAGTCCTTTTCTTCTGTTGCACCGGCTTCTTTGCTGGGTTAACATTCAGATGATGCTCTATTACCTCTCGATCTATTATAGGCATGTCTGAAGCCGACCAAGCGAAGACGTCAGAGTTGTTTCAGAGGAATGAGACGAGTTTTTCTCGTTGTTGCCTTGGCATTGTAGCCCCGATCTGGAATTGTCGAGCGTTATCCCCTTCTTCGACCTCCACTTGTACCAGATCCTTAGCCGGTTCCCCCCATTGATAACCGACGTCATCGCACAGATCTTCTATCGGGAGCGCTTCGCCTGTCTTTTCTCTTCCCCACAAGGTAGTGGCGTAGTACTTCCGGGATGCCTCCTGATTGCCTCGACATTCCCCGACATCGTTCTTGGTTGGGAATTTCATCTTGAGATGGGGTGTGAAGACGACAGCCTTTAGTAGGTTCAAACCAACCCTCCCTAATATGGCATTGTATGCCGAGGTAATGCCTACTACCAGGAAGTTGATCATGACTGTTACTTGGCAATCTCCGGTGTCGGCTCTTACTGGCAACTCAATCTATCCTTCCACTTTTACTGGGATGCCGAAGAATCCCTGCAACGGGTGTTCGACTTTCTTCAACTTTCCCTCGTCCATGCCCATCTTCTGGAAAGCCTCAAGGAATAGGATATCAATTGAACTGCCATTATCCACTAAGATCCTCTTCACTCTACAATCCGCTATGGTCATGGTGACTACCAGGGCATCGTCGTGCGGAGTGTGCACCCCTTCCAGATCATCATCTGAGAAAGAAATAACCATCCCCATCCTCGCCTTCTTGTTCTACCATTCACCCACATGTACGCTTCTTGCATAGGCTTTTGCTTTCCTGGCCGAGACTGAACTTTCTCCAGCGGCTAGGCCTCCACAGATGGTCACTATAACTCTAGTTGGGCTTTTATTCTCATCCCAGAGGCGATGGTCAGCTTCCTTGGGTGTCTGGTCCCTTCGTCGTTCCTGATTGCCTCTGCGGGCTGGCCCCCTTCTTTCATAGCAGCCTCTGCCATCTCTCCGACGGTTGTCCCTAAGGTCATTACCATCTTGGGCATCCTCCTTTTCGTGGTCCATGAATCGGCCTAGATATCCTCTTCGGATCATTCCTTCTATTTCCCCCTTGAGGTGCCAACAATCTTCGGTGTCATGGCCGTGGTCCCTGTGGAAGTGGCAATATCTGTCCATATTGCGTCTCTCGGGGTGCTGTCCCATCTTCCCTGGCCACTTCATGGCTCTGGCATCCGGGGAGTCCTTTATCTGTATCAGTACATCCGTTTGTCTCCGGTTCAGGGGCGCATATTTCTTGAACTTCCTTGATGGACTGGGTGCCCAACCACGCTCAGACTTTCGTCTTTTGCCTTCTTTGGAGGGTTTTTTGTCGCCCCTTGAGATCCTTTTCCTTCCCGTCTTCCTTTCAGCTTCTTCGTCGGCTTGAAGGGTTTCTTCCATCTGGATGTACTTATCGCACCGAGCTCTCAACTCGGCCAGGTTCCTCAGTGTATGCTTCGCCAAAGACCTTTTCAACTCCTTATCTTTAATGCCTCCCAACAAGGTTGTGAACTCTTCTTTCAGGTCTAGACCTTTGATCGTGATCTTCTCTTGTTGGAAGCGCTTCATGTAGTTCCGCAGTGATTCTCCTTCATGTTGCTTGACGTTGGTCAAGTTCAACGTAGTCTTCTGAAGGGGTTGGCTACTGGAGAATCCCTTCACGAAGAAGTAACTTAGATCGCTGAAGTTGTGGATCGACTTTGTCGGCAGACGGTTGTACCATAGCCTTGCCGCTCCTCTGAACGTCAATGGCAGGGTATGACACATGATGTTTTTCGAGACTCGGTGGAACTGTATAGCGACCTTGAAGCCTTCCAGATGATCGACGGGGTCCCTAGACCCATCGTAAGTGTCATACTTTGGCAGGTGAAAGCCGATCGGGAGCAGATCCCTCATGACCTCATCAGCTAGAGTTGTGTCATTAGTGAGGTCTGGCTCGCGAGCTCCCGTCTGATTTTCTGCCACCTTCTTGATCTCATCTTTTAGGTCTAGGATCATCTGCTTTAACCCTGAGTCCTCGTGTCTCTGTTCGTCTCCTTGGCGTGGTTCCCTATGTCGGTCTCCAGCGGCATGTCGCGTCCTTCCCCTGGGTGCGGGACTTTCCCTCATTGCTCAATTTTAAAAATTATGATCGGACCTTATCGATCCTGTACTGCTCCGGTCCTCGTCTCGAGCTCTCTCGGGCTGGATATGGGGGCCTCACGGTGCTTCGTCGGTCTTCTGAGAGACAGCTTTGGAGACCTCCTTCATTGCCTCGGCCATTCGGTCATATTTGTCCTGGAGGGTTTCGAACTGCTCCCTTGTCACATTCCTGCGCTCTAGGAGGGGGCGGAGGATTACTATCTCCAAGCACCGAATATCCAGCCAAACGCTGGTACCTCACGGAACCTTCCCGATCATCGTTTCCTCTTTCTCGTCCAATTTCCGTCAAGGGAGGGAGCCCTCTTGAAGGTTCCTCCTCCCCCATGTTCATGTTCAATGCTGCTCTCGTCTTCTTATGATTGTAAGTTCTCCCCACCATTACTGTCGTTTCCTATGGACAGCGCCAATCTGTTACTGCCAAAAATCTGTATGAGCTGATCCTGCACAAGCACAGAAGGCAGAGGCTCAGAGCTTTGTCTGGGGTTAGTCCTCCGACGCTCAAGTTAGATATTGGCATCACAGTTTTTTTACAGGAGTAATGGTGTGGGTTTTGACGCTTACCTTTTTCCTCCTCTCCGGCCCTCTCTTATAACCCTTAGGGTTTAGGGTTTCTCTTTTCCTTGGAGGAGTCCTCCTCGGGTCCACCTCCTTTCCTTTTCGAGTCCTACTCGGATACGTCATATCCCCTTCGTGGGGAATATTCCCTTTACGCGGTTGATGGAGTTGGAGTCCTTGCAGCCTCTATCAGGTGGGCGACACGTGTCCAGGTGGGCGACCCATGTCCTTACCCTATGGGGCAATCAATTTGGCCGTATCAATAGACGATTGAAATCAAGTTCGAACAACCTCTAAGATGGCTTAACAACACCTCAAAGTGTGGCTGACACCTAATTGTTAGATTAAATATTGTTAATGCAATTCTGAAATTAACAAGTAAGATCAGAATTAGAAAGTTTTACTGGATCTAAGGGATAAATTCGTTCATTCCAGTCCGATTAGCAATCCATATTAATATGGATAAAAAAAAATTAAACACCTCAGAGGCATGCTCATGGTAAAGATTAGCACATATGGAAACTTACAACAAACTAAAAATTGATCTCAAAAGTAAAGACATAGAATAAGGAGTAAATAATTACTCGTAAGGAGATATGATGATGATTGAGTTAGTATAAAATTAGCAGTGATTTCTGCAATGGTATTGCAAGAGAGAGAGAGAGAGAGAGAGAGAGTTTTTTTTTTTAAGGGGGAAATTGTAAGACAGAGATTAAATTAGGTAGAATGAGGTTTATATAAAAGTTGTATTAGTGAGGGTTTAGGATAAATTTCAAGTTATAATAGAGATAGGATTTTTGATTTTTTGGGTAGAGATAGATCAATGAGGGTTTTTTTAAAACTCAGATGGATGCTCTTTGGGAAATCTAGGAAAAGCAGGTGTGGGTGGAGTATTTCGGAATGAAAATTCAGAAATATTACAGTCTTTCAGAAATTTTCTTGGTGTCCACACAAATTTTGAAGCCGAGATGATAGCTGTTATTACTGGGCTGGAATTTGCAAGAGATATGGGTATTACTCATTTATGGATTGAGTGTGACTCAGTAGTTGTAGTTTTACTTATATCTAAGGGAAGAATCCCTTGGGTTTGTCTTCAGAGGTGGATGAGTTTAACCTCCTATTTGAACTCTCTTACCTGGAAAATCACTCACTGTATGCGGGAAGCAAATCCTGTGGCTGATTTCTTGGCAAAAACAGCAGCAAAATTCGAAGTTTCTTCTCCTATCCAATCCTGGCCTGCGCTGATTGCTATAGAGTTGGAAGTGGATGGTCAATCCCGGCCTAGATACCGCTTCTTTTAATGTATTCTGTTTTTTTATTTCAAATTTTTGTGATTTGGTTTCTGTTGTGAGTTCTTTCTCTGCTGATGGCAATGCCGAAGGTGGAGTAGAATTTTCCAGAATCCAAATATGTTATTGTTTTTGTATACTCTTTTTCCCCTTCTTTTAATACAATGAATTTTTAGCGAAAAAAAAAAGACACAAAAAGGCTACTAGAAAACAAGAAGGGGATAGCTTGGCCAACTACACGGGGTAAACCCTATAGTACTACACATGGCATAGAAAATCGGAGACTACAGTACCCTTACCAAGAGGACTAGATAGGTCTCACTCCCCACATCTCCACCAAGAACCAATTCTGAGGGGATTTTCTCCCTTTTGTCAAACAGGTCGGCAATGGTTCTCAACTTCCGCTCTAATGTCTATAATGATATAAGGACGGACATGAGTTTTGTCCTTGAAAATACGAAAGTTCCTCTCATTCCAAATGTAGCCCATATTAATGCCTACAAAACATCAACTTAGCAATACCACCCAAACACCATCTTTGCTACTTAGTCCCATTTTAAAATAGGAAATTTTGAATATCTCCCCCATGGGTTAACTATATTTAAAAATATTCTTTTATGAATTACTTTGTATGCCCAAATTCCTAAACTTGCATAACACATCCTCTTCCCTGCTTTATTTTGCATGATTGTTGTTTACATTCTTTTATTTTATTTTTTGGGTATATATTTCAAAAAAAAGAAAAACAATTATGATTTTGTGATCGAAGGCCTCATTCTTTTTTTTTAATGAAGTTTGTTCTAATAAATAAAAATCATTATGCAATAGCAAGTATATACTTTTCTTTGCTGCTCTTAAATTTGAGATTTTTTTTGAGGGGGTGGGTGGCCTGTAATTGTTCGCGATTTTTGGTTGCAGTTGGGCTATAAATTTTATTCTTTTCTGCTAAAGATCAGAATTTTTATTAAAATATAAAAATAAAAAAAAGGAATTACAGCTCATGGATACAATTTACAAACCCCCACTTTCGGCAAGGACATCAATGGGGGAGAATAAATAAAAAAATTAGTAAGAAATTTTAAATGAATCAAAACCTAGGTCTCAATTCATTTCCCCATTTTTGCTAATGATGTTTCATCTTTAGCAGAAGTCTCTCAGTGACAAAATATTCCAGCCTAAAGTGTTGCAAAGGAAGCACCCTCCCCCTTACGAGTTGGCCCTCATTTTTGGCCGTGCCTATTTCCCCCTCCCTACCCTCTGGATGGATTATTTGTAGTCCTTGCTTCATTTATAAAAAAAAAAAAAAAAAAAAAGCAATCTCATTAGAAAGATTATTAAGATCTCTACTAGAAACTGAAATCAGAGAAAAGAAAAAAACTACAATTAGGTCTAAAATATAATTGAGAATAAATGAAATCTACCACATGATGGGGATTCTATCATCCATATGTACACTGACTAATAGGATTCACCAATATATAAACACTTTTTTGAATAATAATATTCCTCCTTTTTTTAGAAAT
>NW_024868219.1:60733-69018 GCF_013358625.1 Macadamia integrifolia | reverse complement strand
ACCCACGTATATTAGAAAACAACCTTTAGGTACCGGAGGTGGGCCGTTGACATTGTCTTCTACCTTTCTAATACGTTTGTAATTGATCTTTGCCCGCATGCTACTGAGTTTCTTCTTCAGTGAATACATTGGAAGAAATATGAAAGCCACCAAGATAAGAAACATAAAAAGGTGGGGATGGAGGGAAGGGAAGGGAAGGGAAGGGAAGGGAAGGGAAGGGAAGGGAGGGGAGGGGAGGGGAGGGGAGGGGAGGAGAGGGGGTGGGGGGAACATAAATACCTAGTAAGAAAAAGTGCCTAAAAATTTAAGAAGGAAGTTGAGACTTGAGAATAAGTTGTAGGTATATGGAGAGAGAGAGAGAGAGAGAGAGAGAGAGAGAGAGAGAGAGAGAGAGAGAGAGAGAGAGAGAACTTTGTTGAATTCTAAACATTATCGACACTAGGATATTTATTAGATCTGAAACTTGTAAAAATACATCACATCAGTATGTTGTAATGTTTTGTTTTGCTGATGGCAAAGTCGAACTTGAAACTTAAGATTACATATTAGTCTTTGTTTATGCCCCATCATTAATCTTGTGTATATATATATATTCTCTAATATACATTTCGTTGATTTTAATGAATATAAAAAAAAAAAAGATACGCACATCACATCTTGTGTCAAATACTATGTACATAATATCGAACTGGTAGGGCAGATTCTTATTAACCATTCATGCTGAGACCCACCACATCATCAAATAACTTAATTTAATATAAGAGCAATCCAATCATCAACAATCCAATTTTTTTCAATTATTATTTTCTACTAAACAAAATTGACCTATGGGGTATTCAGATTTCGTCTTTTGTAGGTTTTTCTCTTGCTGTAATTCTGTTTTTGGGTTTCACCAAAAAGAAAAAAGTGTTTTGGGCAATTTCCCTTGGCTGACCCTTTTAGGTATTATATTATTTCTCCTCTGTTTAATGAATTTTTAATTTAGAATTTTTTTTTACCTATTACTTAATATCATCACCCATTGAATTCTGCAAACATTGTCAATTTTCTGCTAAATGAAATTGACATATTGTTTTGTCCGTGGGATGGAACAGAAGATGCGTATCATTTATCCAAAAAATAGACTTATGGCACCGATGACACAATGTAGTGCTTTTAGAGTGATCACACATTTAATATCCTAGGCTAAAATGTAACAAATATGTAAGGCCATATGGAGAAACTTAGGGCCCATTTGATAACGTTTCAAGAAACGCATTTTTACCATTTCTGTGTTCAGAAACGGCAGAAAATGAACAAAAAGCGTTTGATAAAACTATTTCGTTTCCACTTGTTTTCAGAAATATAAATTGAAATTTCTACCTATTTATGGTTCAAGAAACGATTCAGGCTGTTTCTCCGTTTCTGGAAAAGACTCGTGGCCATTCTTTCGCTGGTTACTATCGACTTCTAGAAACATGACTTATCAAACAACTTCAATTCCATTTCTGTTTCTAGAAATGGAAACTTATATTTCTGCCGTTTCTAGAAATAGAAACGGCAGAAATGTTATCAAACGGACCCTTATTTTGATAGACTGAAGTGAGGCTATTAATTTGTGGGATCTTGATGTAGATATAATCCATAATCTGTTTGAGTTTATTAACAAATTTTGATGGAAAATATATTGGGAAAATTATTTTTCCCTCCTCTGTACTTTGTTGAAATTACATATGGATCCAAGAGTTTGAACAATTTACAACCACTCCCGTAGTTATGATGGTGTTAGTATTCTATTAGTTTTAAACCTCAAAAGACCATATTACCCTTTAATTAAAAAAAAAAAAAAAACTTCCTTCCTTTCTTTGCATATGCCGAGGGAAAGGGGCATCATCCCTGACAGCCATCCTCTTAAGACGCAGCTCCTCAAGGTGAGGATATGCAAAGGTGACTACATCAAGCCATGATCGGAAATCCGCTCCCCAGATGAGCGCGACGAGGCTTTCCCTTTATGGTAACGGAGTAGCAGTTACCCATGAACATATGAATTCGGCTCCATCTCTCCGCAGTGTACCAATCATTGCAAACTAGAGAAACAGAGCTTCTATCCTTTTGGGACTTCATGAAACCCAGAATAAGCTTCTCCTCCTTAGGCGAATCCCTTTTCATTTTAGAAGCAAGCCTCAATATCCAACTCCAAAATGCCATCGCTATCCTAAACCGACAAAGAAAAGAAGTTTAATTGATTGTCTCTTTTGTAAAATTTTGGATTAAGAGAAACAAGGTCTGGATTCACAAAACAGTTATGAAACTGCAGGTTTCTTTTCTTTCGAGCAAAAATTGCAAGGAGAAAACGAAAGAAAATAACAATAATAATAATAACTTTCGTAAGGAGGACCAAAATGTTGGAAAAGATTTACAGACGCCGTCATTAATGCGTCAAATCCAGCCCCAAACCAAACACAATTTCAAAACAAAGAACTTTCCTCACCGCTCCACAGCATCTCTGGAGAACTTCAATACCTAGACGTCTAGGGGATAATAAACAAGGAAAATCTTAAAGCCCTAGAACTAGAAAAGAAGATCCGGCATGGAAGGTCATAATTTCTTATCGTAAGAATCCTCTCAGACAGAAAGAGAAAGAGAGAGAGGAATGTGAACAGAAAGCGGGTTTGAATGACTAGATCTTAACAAGCACCTGCCATTAATGAGTTTGAAAAACTCTACTGACCAGAAGAAAAAGTAAAATGAACCTGGTTCTTTAGTAACAAAGAGCCAGCTGAATCTGCAGAAATTCTACCAGATTTTGTGAGGATGGTTCAAGATTTGCAAGAGGAATCCTAATAATATGAGCTTGAATATGGCGGGTCAGAGGATGATGCAAGTTCTGGGGGTTTTGCTCAACATAAAAATGAGGCCTCCAAAGTCAGAAGAAATTGAGGTGCTTGAGCCGAAGTCGGAGGCAGAGCCAGAGAAGCAAAACCAAAGCCTAAGCCAGAGGTTGAAGAAGGGCATTTTGGGCATTCAGTGGTCTGATATTAGGAGACATCATCACTTAAGAGTTCTAATTTAATTTAATGGACATTAACGTATTGGATCAAAGTGTAAGAATCTTAAAAAAACCAAGAGAAGGGGGTGTAAATCCTTCAGATTCTTGGATCCATATGTAATGTCGATAAAATATATCAGAGGGTGACATAATTTTCCCAAATATATATAATTAGTATTTCTATTAGAATAGATAGTATGAGAATGGTTCTCGTATGAGACCCTGATCCGAACTCCCTTCTCACCTCCTTTGTGGGTAAAGGTCACACATAGTTTAAGATCACAAGAAACGTTAGTTTAAGATCACAAGAAACGTAGGAGAAGTCTCCTCAGACCTCATTATAAAGGTTTACACATTGCAACTCCCTTAAAAAGGGGAGAGAGAAATTTAATACAAAAATATTTTCAAGATAGCCAATTGGAACTTCTCATGGTTTTACACGAAGATTTGTAAATGGAGGAAAGAATAAGAATATATATATATATATATATATGCAGGTCTATCGCTACAATTGAATCAAGTTGGAAGGGAAATCAAAGAGAAATGAGGATAGAGCCAACACAAGGCATCCAAATACATGGGCCTACCCGAGAGAATCAAGCCGAGTAAGAGGACTATTGTAAGGACCACACCCTACCAACCCATACCACTATTCCTTTTCTTCATAACTATGGCACCAAATAAGGGTGAGAATTTGATGGAACAAATTTGATGTTTTCCCCACTTTGATTTTTTTAGGGAGAAACATCTTGATCCCACTACGATTCTTTGAAACAATGAAAAGACTAGCTCAATTCCCATGCATTACTCCGAATGAAAAAATAACAATCGAGGAATCCCTTCAGTATGAGTTGTTGGCAAGATTGACGATAATTCCTTCAAGATTAATCTAAAGATTAAATAAACAAAATTCTTAAATCTACGATTACAAAGACAATAAAAAATAACTACATGCCTAGGTCCGATCTGAATAGAAAGAAGGGCATCCACCCATAGACTTATTCAACCTAAATTTGGTTTGAGCAGCCATGTTAAGAATATTAGAACAAAACAAAAATAATGCCATCAATACCTTTGGAAATTTGAAATTAGTGTCATGGACATCAAGCAATAGAGAACCGAGCTTTTCTCTAATCTCAAGGCAATAGAATCCCAAATATGCTGAAATGTTATGAACTTATCAATCCATTGTAAGAGGTTTCTCTCATACCACACATGATACACAAAGGCACATAAAGACCCCAAGCGGGTAGCCGAGTTGGTGAAGGACCTTCACTGCAGGAAGCTTGTGGTTTTTAGTTCAAATCCTCATATCTCCTTGAGGCCACTCATGCGGGGGTGTTTCGTGCTCTTCATTGCTTTCGCTAAAAGTTGAATAATTCTCATTCAACCCCGATATAATTTGGGCCATGCAATTGTGGGATAGTATAGGCCCGCGGGACTAGCTAGGTTGGAGGCCTGGATACTCGTCATTAGCGAAACAAAAAAACATGATCTCCCACATCAAGATTTTCCCAAAAAGAAGTGGTTGTTGGTTTACAAATAGCTAATTTTGTACAATTTATATTTTCAAAATGATTTACCATGACGGTAGAAATTACCCACCACTCTACCCAAAAAAATTAAAATAAAATAAAAAGAAAAATACACATCACAGTTCATAAGTTTACCATGACGGGAAAAAAAATTCCACTACGGAATATTGACAGAACTCGAACTGTTGAAGAATATATATGTTTTAGACTATTGTAAATCAATTATGTTCGTCAACCAATTTAAATTTACGACAACAGTAAAATTGTGTATGTCACCCAAAATGATTTAATAGATCTGTTGCGGTTTATAAATTTACCATGATTAGAAAAAAAAAATTGTCTTTGAATATTGATCAGACGAGGCATTTGGGCGATGGTAAAAGTTACCGTCTATATATATTTATAAAATGGTGGAAGGTTTATTTCCATTACCCAAAATGAAGCATTTAGTCTAAGGTCATAAAACGGTAACAAATAAATTTTGCAGCTCGAATTTTCCTAAAACCATGATGTATCCATTCATTGATCGCATTGCTTTAGATGAACATGAGGGTGTCAGGAGGATATTTTTAGGAAATATTAAAACCCTATAGGGATTTGCAAAACCTAGGATGGTAGGTGAACCATCATCTACAGGTGAAGAATTTTTTTTTTTTTTTTTTGACAATAAATTTATAGTGATTTTTTCTATGTAACTAAGCTGAGAGAGGTGTGAGGATGAGCAACGGTGACCCTATTCTCCATTGATATTGAAGAAAATCTCATCTTATGATGGACGCATGAAATTTAGTTGAATCACATAAATCTTTATCGTGGACCCATTTATTTTTTGCATTTTTTTAATTAGGTTCCTGTTCTGTACACTGATCCTTCCGCATCTAGGCATTTGTCATACTTAAATCTGCCGAATCTTAGTTTGACGATCCGAGTTAGTGGGTGATACTTATAACATAGTAAGATCACTTAGTTCAGGTTTGAATGACTCAGACCAGGACACCAGGTGGCTCAAACCTTTTTTAATTGCTAAATAGTAATCGGTTCAAACATTCACATTAAGAAGCCCCTCTTAAAAACAAAAGATTGAAACATAAATAAACGGCTCTAGTTTTCCCAATTAGGAAACTTAAAAAATGTAAAAACTTATGGCTATGTTTGGTTGCAAGGGAAATTAAAAGGAAGAAAAATGAAATTTTCATACTTAAAAAAGAAATGTATGTAATCATTACTTCATATGACTATAATATTAATGTCATATCATTCCATATTTGGTTATAGAATTTCACTTTACTTTGTATCTAAAACCCTTTGCTATAATATGTAAAATAAAAATTACATGTAAAATGTATCATTACTACATATGGTTAAAAAATTAAGTAGTTTATACAATTACAATGAATCGCATGGGGTAATGATTACAAACATTTCTATTTTAAGTCTAAAAATTTCACATCCATTCCCTTTAAATTTCACTTACAACCAAACGGAGCCTATATACTAGCTTAAACTTGACAAACAAAGAAGGAATCCTAACAAGATACGGTTATATTAATACTCTTACCTAAATTCCTTTGCATACCCAAACTTGGACTGAAAAGCCCTATTGTGTGAAAGGGTATATCAGTCATTTCATTTAAAACCTGTTAACTTGATCCACAATTTTAGGAGTCCAGATCCTCTACCCAGGTGGGTTTCTTCCCCACATGGGTAGTTACCAGTGAAACAAAATCCAATTCTAATCCTGTTTGAAATATGAATACCTTACCGATAAATGCGTCTCTCTCTCTCTCTCTCTCTGGAGGTTTCCACTTTGTTATCCTAATAAAAGGGCCAGTGGTCATTCCTATCTGCATCTTTGTTTACTCTTCAAACTGCTTCTCTCTCTCTCTCTCTTGATCTGTTCTTCTTCTTCCTTTATCTGGCTTTGGATGCTCACTTAGACACACAAACGGTAAAAGCCAATCCAATCTATGACAAGTATTAAAGTTCTCGGAGCAAGTTTACTCTTAAAAGCCAATCCAAAAAAGTTTTAATTCTTGGAGTTGGGCTATATTTTTGAAAATCAGTAAGGCTAATATCGAACAACTGTTGAGTAGTTAGAGAACCATATGATACCGTGTGGATTGATAAGTATAAAATTTTCAAGCAAAGCCCATTTACTGGGCTCCACATGTTTTCTTTTGTCCATTGGGAGGCAAATCAAAGCTTTATTGAAAATATATAAGATATTGTATGGTAGATAAGCGTCCAAAAAACAATGACATTTAATAATTTCACAAAAGTCACTCTCAAGCCTAAAATCAAAGGCTGTGGAAAAGGCAATAGCAGCAATACTAAGACCATTATTCCTTTGCCCACCATATCCAAACATTAAAATATATATTGAACAAAATCATTTGTTGATTGTGCCACAGTGTGAGGTTTTTGTTTTGGGCACACCAAAATTTACTAGGTGAATTCAAGGTGGAAGTATTTGCACAAAATACTACAAGGCAAATGATATATAAGGCTCTATAGATAAGCTTAGCTTGACAACACCAAGGAAATTCAACCACAGGTACATCATGCCTAATATTTAAAAGGTGTACCTGTACAAATTAATAGCCTGACTAATTCATTCCATTAGTTAGGTTAAAAGTTATAAGTATTACTATCAGGTTGTTTGGGAAAGTGGTTTTATTCTAAGCAGCCAGCCTTGAAGGATTTTTCTAGGCAGTCCAAATATCTATTACATGGAAGTTTCGGTGAGTCCCAATATTTTTGAAAAGATTGAGTCAACTCCAAGGTCTCCTATTAAAATATAAAGTTTGAGTAAAATAGGAGTTTGCCAAGGTAAGGGATGATGGCTCCATGACTGATGATCCATAAGAAATCAAAGTGGAAGCAATGAAGTTCTTCTCCAGTCCATTGGATCTAAGAAAGGAGAGTAGGCTGCCTTTTCATTTGCAGTTGAGCCATTCTCTTGAGGATTCATAGAAGATCGATTTGGTAGAAAATTACAGCTGAGGAGATCAAGGCAGTGGTCTTCTCAGCTAAAGATCTAATGCCCAATTCTTCTCTCATGCCCATATGCCCTGGTCAGTTGATTCTAACTTCATCTGACCAGCTTATGCGTTTCATGGCTATAGCCCTATGCAACTTGCTCTATAAATTACTTCAAAAATCCTGAAGTATCATCTAAGCCTCCCAGAATTAATTAATCATATTTTATTAAGGGTTTCTTTGTTCTCCGGGAAGCTTAGGGTTATGGATTGTGCTTACCTCTTCGACTTGGTGAGCAAGTGCTTAATTGGAAGGGTGGAAGTCTAAGTTCTTATCCTCAGAAGGTTGCCTTCAGCTTATCAATGCCTCAGTGTTCCAAGGTTTATACATTTAACCAAGGATTAAAGTATCGGTATCGGTCGTCGTATCGGTCGGCCAAAATTAAGATACGTATCGGAGGGTATCGTATTGTATCGGAGATACACTAAGATACGCTAAAGATACACACATAAATGGATAGGAAACATTTTTTTAAACACTTTTGCATAAAGAATTTGTTAAAAAAAGTTATTGATAACATGTATTATGCATAAACACTAAATTGAGGGTATCGTACTAAGAATTCAAGGTCTGTAGTTGTCCCATAAATGTAAAATCCTTGTTCCCAACCTTGATTTCCACTTTAGTTAGAGAGAAATATGGCTGACAGCAACTTTGGAACAAAAACCCTTCAAAAAATCGTT
>NW_024868219.1:43195-60713 GCF_013358625.1 Macadamia integrifolia | reverse complement strand
TTGAAGCAATTCAATGTTCTCCAATTTCCTAGTCTCGGGCAATTTGGAGAGAGAGATCCATTACCTAGCTTGGACTCACATTGCAACCCTAAGCTGCAAAAGAGTGACTTGGTGAAGATGGATCAAGGACATGACTATAGCAGACACCATGAAGCAAATCAAATTTGGTGGGTGAGTCCGCAGTGGGATTGCCTATGGGAGAAACAGGGGAATAGAAAGTACTTGAAATCAGACTCTATTTGAATGGTGAAGCATAGGTAGAATTTCTCTTGAGTTTGGAGAAAGATCCTTAACTATAGGAGTCAGGCCAAACCGTTTATTTTTATTCTCATTGGCAGTGGTCATTCTATCAGAATTTGGCTTGATTGTTGACTGTTGGTGTATATGATGTCTTGTATTCCATCACAGTTTAATCGAAGCAGTATTGGTGTAAGAACCCCAATAGAACGGCGGTCCCGCTTTCTGTTAAGCGGGCCATGGGGTAGGAGGCCCCCCCTACAGAGCAAGGTTGTAGGGGGTGCAACCCCCCCCCCCCCCAAGGCTCAAATTTTTTATTTGAGGGCAGTTTTGTATTTTTCAGTATTAAGGTTTTTTACTATATATTTGTAGTGATAGTTAATTATTTTCTCTGTAAGTAATTCTGAGAGGTAGGAGGACAAGTGCTGTAAGTCTATTCTCTATTGATAGTGAAACAGAATCTCATCTCACTGAGGACGTAGGCAATATTAACGAACCTCATAAACTTATGTGTATTGTTTGTTCTTGTTTTTCCATTGCCTTCTGTATCGTTTTTAGGATTGCATTTCTACAGACCCAGCATATATCTTTTACCCATCAGGTGTGGGGATTGATTTGCAATGCTGGGCCTTCTTTTTTTTATGGACTCTAGAGGTGTGGGACCGAATAAGGGGTATTAGATGGACAATGAAGTTTCATCTTCCTCTTTAAGGTTCCCTGCCTCCAAAACTGTTTGGGAGCTGATTTTCCAGCCCAACCCCAAAGCTCCTTGGACGGCCAATGTGGTTTCAGCTCAATATCCTAGGATCGAAGTCTTTCATGATGTGGAGGTGTATGATGGATTTTCTCCCAACTAAGTACCAGTTGCTCAATTAATGGAAGATCTAAGTGGCTCCCTTTTGTTGCTTTTGTTGGCCAGGGCTTGAGACCATAAACCATATCTTCTTTTGACTGTAGTTTCACTTCCCATGTGTGGGGAGATTTCCTCAAGCTTTGTTCTCATTCAAGGTGCCATTAATTAAATCTCAGATAAAGAAAGAGGGATTCATAATATATTACTGTTAATGTTACATTTTATATATGATAAGGAGCTCTATATACCACAAAATAATAATAATAATAATAATAATAAATAAATAAATGCCCCTACATATGAGAAGAATCTCTATATTCAAACAGACCTTGGAAATGAACTAGCTCGAGGTCATCTATATAATACCAATAATAGTTAATAAAATTGCTTCAATATCTCTTCGAACTTCTGGACTGAGCATGACAGCATAATAGGACCTTTACTTTTGTAATTCAAATCCTCATCTTGTTTCAGTAATGCTTGAAACTCCGGCGACGAAAGATTCTTCAATGGAATCACGTACCTTTTGCATTCTTCACCAACATAAATCGGAAAACTACCTTTAGGTACCGAAAGCGGTATTCCGTCGATCTTTTCCCTCATTCTATTATATTTCTTCTTCATCGGCGAACACATTGGAAGAAATATGAAAACCTCTCCAAGATCAGAAAGAAGGTAAGAAAGTTAGAAGGGAGAAAAAAAAATTAGCTTATAAGAAGGTGCCTTGAGATTGAAGTAGAAGCCGAGACTTGGGAATTAAGTTCTTGCATTTATATATATTTATAGGTAGAGAGAGAGAGAGAGAGAGAGAGAGAGAGAGAGAGAGAGAGACGATTTTGTTGACTTCTTAACAACATCCCAGTCAACTTTACGATTTCTTAGATTAGAAACTTTGTGGAACCTCACATACAACAGATGCTGCATTAGTCCAAACCTAGTAGGGCGGGTTCTTGTAAACCGTCCGTGTTGGGACCCAACACATTAACTTAATAGACAAAACTTTTTAATTGTGTTATGCTGCACAAAATTGACCTACTAATTTTAGTATCATCTTCCCTCTAAACTTCGGCCAAAAAATAGATTTTTTTTCTTAGCCGCCGTGTTAAGCTAATTTAGGCTGAGGACTAATTTTATGTATTAAGGTATAATGTGACAGATATTCAGGGCTGTTTGGGAGAAAATTGTCTTGATGGACTATGAAAGTCCTATTTTCAATGGATCAGACCTTGATATAGGTACAATACATAATCCAATTCCATTATGGCTTAATTCAAAAGACATTAATCCAATTGGATTAAGGATAAACCTGAGTAACTAAATATATAAAATCTCGATTAGCTATCCCGACATCATATGTACATATATGGTATTTATGTTAAAATTGAAATTGTATAAATGACATCTCTATGGTTGTATTTAAAAATTAAAATTTGACACTTCTTTGAAGGAAAAGTTTTCCTTTCTCTTATGGCTGAATGATAAGATCGTCTAGATGTGACCCCATCAATCCCCACTTCTCTCCCCTATTGAAAGTGGTTGTCACCGTGGCCTTAGAAAAATTCAATCCTTATTTCAATTTTACTATTTTTCTTATTTTCAAAAGTTATTTAAATTATGATTATAAAGGGTTTAAAAAAATAATTTGAAAGTGACTTACATTTAAACATTAAAAAGGTTTTAAAACTCAGGATGAATCTCGATTGATACCTATCCATATCGTTTTGGATTGGGTGGATTTACCACTATTTAAAATAATATCATTTTTATCACCTTTTAACACTTGAGTAGTGCCAATAGTTCGGAATCAGATTGGTCTCAACCGACATCGATCCAATCAAGGTGATTTTACCAACCTCGTTGCGACTTTTGAAACTATGTATTTTATGTCATTATAATAAGCTGTGAAATCTTTACCGTTATATTTGAAACTTGACACTTTTTTTTTTTTTTTAAGACCTCTTATATTATTCATAAAAGTCATTTAAGTTAGGACTCTCCTTTTGGCTTTTTTTTTTTTTTTTTTTTGGGTCTAATAGGGCCAAGGGTCACCTGCACCTATACCCACACTCACATTCCCACTCATCTATCCACTCACACATGCTTAGATATAATAAGGACCGATCCAACAATCTCTTCCCCCTAAGTGCCCGTTCTTAAAGCCAAAGCTCCTGCCACTGGACTAAGCTAGTGGTCATTGTTGAATAATTTTTTTTCATTCATGCACCCAAAAATAGAGTAAAATTGACATACGATCATCCGTAGCACGGGCTAGGCATCGAATGATAGAATTAGAATTTTTGGTATAAACATTTGAGAAAAAAGGACTCTATTTGACAATATCCTACCACCATTAATTCAAATGGAATACGAAAATGACCATCCCGCCTTGCCCCTCCCCTTGGATGCCTGTGCACGAACTCCAACTAACTCCACGCTGGCATTTTCATTATGAAATAAAATTCCTTTTTACCTTACTATTTGTTATCAGAAAGAAAATCCGTGTGCGAAACGAGTTTGACTACGTTGAAAACCTTCAACACCGAAGACTAACCTCCTAGATGGTCGGTTGAAACACTTCAAAAGCTGTTCTTCACGTACTTGTTTTTTCCCCAAGTCATTTGTATTAAAATATGAAGTTAAAAAGAGATTCACGCACAATTCAATTCCCACTTCGGATCAAAACTGTGTCTCAAAAGACGGCCATTGTCTTAGAAAAAAAACGTTTCTCTTGTTTGAATTAGAAGGATGGCAATTTTATATATATATATATATATATATAATATTATTATAAAATTATATGATATTATATATAGGCACTCAAAACCCTACGGCTATGGTTGGTTGTAAAGGGAATTAAAGGGAAAGAAATGAAATTTTCATATTTAAAAAATAAATATATAAATATATATATATATAATCATTACCTCATGTAATTATATCTTTAGATCATTTCATATTTGGTTATAAAATTTTACTTTACTTTACATCAAAAACCCTTTGTTATAATATGTAAAATAAAAATAACATGTAAAATATATCATTACTAAATATGGTTAAAAAAATCAAGTAGTTTATATAATCACATTGAATCACATAGGGTAATGATTATAAACATTTCCTTTTTAAGTATAAAAATTTCACTTCCCTTCCCTTTAATTTCTCTTTACAAGCAAATGGAGCCAATGTATTTTTTTTTTTTTAATTCCACAGGGTCACACATGGTGGCGACGATGGGAAAAAGCTAAGTGGTAAGAGATTAATACCATGGAAAGAATTCTGCTAATGTCACATAACTCTTTTAATTACATAAACAAAAAAAAAAATACATGGCTAACTAGAAAATTGGAAAGATGAATTGCCTCCACCCATAGAAAATTGGAAGAAAACAAAAATATCAAACCATCAATAGTAAAATTACCATATTTAGATGATGTTCAATTATATTCTATTTTAGGGTAAAAACTGTCATTAATCTCCACAATCAACATCAGATATGACTAATTAATTCTCATGATTTCATAAGCCATATGCTCATAGGCTTCTACTTCTTTACTCAACATGCACTGGGTTCCCAGAAATTCTATAGACAAGACATTGGTAATGACATCCTTCAAATTAAACAACCAATTAATCAATCCTACAAAGACAGTTGGCGCTGACCCAATTCACGTGTATGAGACTGCATATATGCGTCTAAAAAATTAGTCTTTGACAAAATGGTACGAGTACAGAACCTTGGATTCCAACGAGCACATCTAGTCGATCAGGGAGCCTCTAGCTTTCCTTGTACCGCATATCTAAACCACAGATTTGACTTGGGAAACGAGCTACTAAAACAAGCTAATCACAACATTGGCCTGGGTGAAGGTTGATTACAACCCAGATAGCTCCAGGAGAGAACAAAGTATCCCACCTCTTTCTACATCAAGTAAAATAAGACAAAGTGAATTCAATGGCTATGTCTGGCGTACTCTCTTGTAGCTTCTACATGAAGAGGTCTATGGCTCGATCTTTATCACATGGATGTGTGAGTTGTATTTAGTGTGTTTTCTCCACTCCTATCATTCCCCCTACGCCTCTAGCATGCCTCTAGCATGCGTGAATAAAGTCCCATTAACACTTCACTAAGAAATAGAGGAAAAAAAGACTGACCAAAATTAGAAATAGCTTAGTACAAACACTAAAATGGAACCCAATTATAAATTAAAAAAAAATAAAATTACAGCTTTTAATAACAACCACATATAGAATTTAACAATATAATTGTCGCCCAGTCAATCCGAACCCACCCTAACCCACCCTGAGCCAGAACAAGGCTTGGGCTGAAATAGGGTGGATTAGGGTTGAGATTTTTAGCCCAAGGCAGGGTTGGGTTGGGCCTGGGTTGAGGTGTCAACCCAACGCAACCCAATCCAACCCAATCATATGTATTAAGTATAAAATCATATAAATATGCTAATAATTATTAATGGGTACTTGTAGAGAAAAGTCATTCATTTTCTACAATCTACACGTATATAAAAACTTTGTTTTTTGCCTCTACAATGTATTAAGATCAAGCATCCAAGTAACTGATAGTATTGGGTTAGACTAGATTGGATTAAACCCGACCCAATCAGGGTCCATCAGGGCTGAGTTGGGTTGGGCTAAACCCAACAGAATTGGGTCTGGGCTGAGATATCCCAGCCCAACCCCAGGCCCAACCTAGGGCTTGGGTTGAGTTAAGAGACCTTAGGGTTGGGCTGGGTTTTACCTGGCTGAGTTTTAAAACCCAGCCCAACTCTGCCCATTGACACCCCTAGTTGAACTGATTCAAAATATTGATTTTACAATTAACATACACTTAAGAAAACCATCTAGTGCCTTTTAAGAGAAGACCCCTTATCATTTCCATCTTCTTTACAATCCAGAGTTCTTTTTCTTCATCGTCATAAGTATATACAATTTTATTGAAACACGTAAATTTTTTTATGTATTGTGATTATGTGTTTGTGATCCCCATTCGTTTTCTACATCATTTTAAATTCTTATTTTTTACACTAATCCAATTACTTTCTTAATGTTTGGTAGATAACATGATCAAGGCAAACTTGCCTCATGAGTCTTAAAGTGATGGGAATTGCTGTATTTAGCATCGTTATAAAATTAGATCGGATTGATCAAAATCACCCTGATCAGATGATTGGTATCGGTTGGTATCGGCCAAGACAGATATGGTCCTCAGTTCCAATCCGATTCCTACTGATCCACTAATATGGTATTAAGAATAAAATGGTCTTAAAAAAAAAAAAAAATCACTTGGATCAAGCTTGAATAGGTCGGATTAGATGGATCAGCCGATCCAGGATCCTTATCTCAGTCTTTCTTTATTATTATAAGTAAAATTGAAATTGAACATCACCGTTGGATGAAACTTGCACCTTAAGAAACCCCTCTTATAAACTAAAATTAATATCAATAAAAAGTCTCTAATTAACGCTATATTAGCAAACCGTGAAATCCTTTCTCCAATAGGAAACCTTGAATTTTACCAAAAAAAATAGGAAACCTTGAAAACGTTATAACTACTAAGAACTGGGTAGGTTTCCGAATTTGTTACCCTCCCCCATGTACTTACAAAATTGCCAGTCAGTCACTCCTATTTGCATCTTTGTTCATTCTGTTACTCTGTCTTCCTATTCCTTCATCAAGAAAGATCAACCATGTACTGGAAGCCACACACGTTCAGCACATCCACAACCCAGATCTAAATTCCATTTCATAGTTGAACAAGACCATGTTTATGTAAGAACAATGAATGATGGCTCCCAAACCAGTTATAGGCCGAGTTCTAATCAATTGGCAGAGCAAGTATTCAATATTGAGTTCCCTTGCCTGCTTATACCTGTAGTCAGCGAGATCAAAATCCATGACATGCTTACCCAGATGGAAATCTCTCCAGATTCCATAGAGAGAATGAAACAACAGATATCCAATTATGCTTTTGAAGCAGCCTTGTCCTGTAGAGTGAGGGGAGACGTTTGTGAAGCCTTGGGTATCTTCATATATCTTAATGTTCCTCTTCTATATCATCAAATTACTTAATGTCTAAAGCCTGAATTGAAGATGGTGAAGCCGGAACCAACCTAATTGAACCTTCTTCTTCTTCTTCTTCTTCTTCTACATAGACTTGTATGATTTGCATGGATGAGTACGTGAGAGGAGTCGATGTTGCATGATTGCCTTGCTCGCATCTGTTTCATGATGAATGCATTTTGGAAAGCAAAAATTCGTGCCCCTTGTGTTGTTTTTATTACCTTTAGAAGCTTAATTTCTTAAAATTTTATTTCATCTTCAGTAACTGTAATGTTGATTTTTCTAGATCTTCATATACATTCTCTGTTTGGTAACGAAGTTTTTTTTCCCCCTTAAATCAAATCATAATCTTTGCGTCTTTTTCTTTTCTTCTTTTTGGTAATCAATCTTTGTGTCTTGATCAAAGTCTTAGAGTTAACTCCAATCCTACAAGAAAAGGATGAGAGCTCAGCCCTAACTGAGTACTCTCCAATGTACCAGAATACATTGTATCGGTTGGATCATATCGGTATGGATGATCGGGTATAGGTATCAGAACAGGGGTAAAATTGTAAAAATATATCTTTTCATCGAATGAAAAGTAAGGGTAAATTAATCAATCAAAATCAATAGAGGTCAATCAGGAATTGATATCATATTGTTATAAGCATACCGATTTGAAACCGAGAACTGAATCCTTGAATGTACCCAAATACATGGATATCATCCTCTCAAGTGGTCTAAGAAGGAACACCTAAAAGACCTAGATTTCCAGGAGAACAATGATAAAAATTTAACTTGATAAACTGACAGGTGAATGTAGTTAGAATACCGAGAGATATGATCCAATTCCTAATTGGATTAGCAGAAATAACTAAAGACAATTGTTGAACCTAGTGGTTCCATGGAACATCTTTTTAGACACAGTTATCTGTTTCCTAGAAGCATTGTTCTTTTAGAAAATTAATAGACATTTTTTTGAAAAAACAGATTTCAAGGTTTCAAATTCGGGATGAGAGTGTAAATATTCAATTCAAAAGCTCGAAGTATTACATGGAAGGACTCAGATATATGAGGGGATAGAAGGTTTCCCTGGTAATTAATCGATGTGGTATTATTTTTCCAACATTCCCCTTCATGTGTAGACAGGCCAAAACTATGTACACGTGCATGGATGAATAGAGGCAGCTGATCTTAAGTTTTGGAGATGGAAGGAAATACATGTTGACCTAAATGAGTTACAAGGATGGTGTAATTATGTTCATTGCCCAAAATGATTGACAATGATGATAGAACTATGGCCCTCTTACGTATCATTTTTCTTTTCGATTTTTGTTCACAAAAATGGTTTTGGCTATATTTGGTATCATTTATGGAGCTTGGTTCTATTTAAAAAAAATTGGTAAACACAAAAACCAAAAAGAGATCAAAAGTCTTTTTTGTATTTTGGCCAAATATGATTTTCAGTTATTTTTCCGCTGGACTTTAATGAGCATGTGCTTAAAGGTTCAATATGGAGGGGTAAAGTAGTCATTTGTTTTGTAATTGCAAATCCAAGCCCCTTGCCCCCTCTTTTTCAGTCTAAAGTGGAGAAAGAGAGTTATAAAAAAGATGGGTGAAGGAATCTCTTCACCAATTTCTTTAAAAAACTATTTTGCACATAGAGTTACCAAACAACATTTTCTCAAAAAATATGATTTTTATCAAGTAGTTACCAAAACATTTTTATGTTTTGATAAAAAATGGTTTTCATTAATGATTTTTTTTTAATAGATAAAAAGAGAAAAGAAAAATGATACCAAAGAGGGCTTATGTCTATAAGCCAAATGATTTACCATGATGGTTGAAAAATACCCATCACTCTACCCGAAAGAAAAGAAAAGAAAAGAAATATACACATCACCGTTCATAAGTTTATCGTGATGGAAAAAAAAAATCCGCCTCCAAACATTGATAGAATTCGAATCATCAAAGAATATATTTAAGACTACGATAGATAGTTATGTTTATCAAGTAATATAATTACGACTATGTAAACCTATGTATGTTGCCAAAAATGATTTAATATACATGTTGCTGTTTATAAGTTTAATATTACAAGAAAAGAAAAAAAGTCGCCATCAAATATTGATCAAACGAGGCATTTGGGTGAAGGTAAGAGTTATCATCTCGAAATATTTATAAAATGATAGAAGATTTATTTCCATTACCCAAAATATATTCATCATTCACATAATTTGTACTAGTTTCATGAATATCAAGCAATAGAGAACCGAGCTTTTCTCTAATCTCAAGGCAATAGAATTCTAATTATGATGAAATGTTATAAACTTATCAGTCACATACCACACATGATACACAAAGGCACATAAAGACCCCAACGGGGTAGCCAAGTTGGTGAAGGACCTTCGCCTCAAGAAGCGTGTAGTTTTGAGTTCGACTCCTCATATCTTCTTGGAGCCACTTACACGGGGGTGTTTTGTGCTCTTCACTGCTTTCGGTGAAAGTTGAATGATTCTCATTAAACCCTGATATAATCTGATCCATGCGATTGTGGAGTCAGTATATGTCCACAGGACTAGTTAGGTCGAAGGCTTGGATACTCGTCGTTAGCGGAAAAAAAAAATAATCTCCCACATCAAGATTTTCCAAAAAAAAATGGTGGTATTTGGTTTACAAATAGATAATTTTATACAATTAATGTTTTCAAAATGATTTACTATGACGGTAGAAAAATACCCACCATTCTACCCAAATAAAATAAAATAAAAAAGAAAAATACACATCATCATTCATAAGATTACCATGACAGGGGAAAAAATTATCTACCGCCGAATATTGACAGAACTCAAACTGTCGAAGAATATATATGTTTAAGACTACAATATATCAATTATGTTCATCAACTCATTTAATTTACAACAACAGTAAGACTATGTATGTCACCCTAAATGATTTAATATATCTATTGCTATTTATAAATTTACCATGACAAGGAAAAAAAAAATTGTTGTTGAACATTGATCAGACGAGGCATTTGGGTGATGGTAAAAGTTAGAGTATCGAAATATTTATAAAATGGTGGAAGATTTATTTCCATTACCCAAAATGAAGCATTTAGTCTAAGATCATAAAATGGTAACAAATAAATTTTGCAACTTGAGTTTTCCTAAGACCATGATGAATCCATTTATCGATTGCATTGCTTTTGATGGACAAGGAGGCAGTCAGGAGGATATTTTGAGGCAATATAAAACCTTATAGGGGTTTGTGAACCCTAAGATGGTAGGTGAACTATCATCTACAGGCGAAGAAGAGTTTAGCTTCTTCTTCTTTTTTTTTTTTTTTTTTTTTTTTTGCGAAGATAAATTCATAGTGAGAGTTTTTTTTCTATGTAATTAATTTGAGAGAGGTGTGAGGATGCAATGGTGACCCTATTCTCCATTGATATTGAAGAAAATCTCATCTTATTGTGGGCGTATGCAATTTAGCTGAATCACATAAATCTTTTAAGTGAATTATGTGATTGTGTGTTTGTATTCCCATTTATTTTTTGCATTATTTTAATTAGGTTCTTGTTCTGTACACTAATCCTTCCGCATCTAGGCTTTTGTAATACTCAAATCTGCCGAATCTTAGCTTCGCAATCCGAGTTAGTGGGGGATACTTATAACATAGGAAGATCAGTTAGTTCAAGTTTGAATAATGACTCAATCCAGGTGATTCAAACCTTTTTTTTTTATTGCTAAAATACTAAACGGTTCAAACATCCACATTAAGAAACCCCTCTTAAAAACTAAAAATGGAAACATCAATAAACGGCTCTAATTTTTACAGTTAGGAAACTTAAAAAATGTAAAAACTTCTATTTCAACTTAAACTTGTCAAACAAAAAAGGAATCCTAAAATATATATGCTTATATTAATTTGCTTTACTTACCCAAACCTTGGACTGAAAAGCCCTATTGCGTGGAAGGGTATATCAGTCATTTCATTTAAAACCTGTTAACTTCACCCACAATTTTAGGAGTCCAGATTCTCTACCCACGTGTGTTGCCTCCCCACATGGGTAGTTACCAATATAACAAAATCCAATTCTAATCCTGTTTGAAATATGAATGGTAATGCATTTCTCTCTCTCTCTGTGGAGGGTTCCATTTTGTTACACTAATAAAAGGGCCAGTCGCCATCCTATTTGCATCTTTGTTTACTTTTCAAACTGCTTCTCTCTCTCTTGATCTGTTCTTCATCTTTCTTCCTTTATCAAGGAAGATCAATCATGCTTCCCTCTTTACATTATGTCAACCGAAGCTCCACTGACTCACAACCCAGAGCATCAATGAGTTTCATAGTTCAACGTCACCATTTTCTAGTAACAACCACGGATGAAGGTTCTGAAACCATTCTTGGGCAGAGACGTGTCCTGTCGCCGACTCAAATATTCAATATTGAGTTTCTTTACCTGCTTGTCCCTCAGGTTAGGGACTACTACATCAATGATATGCTTACACAATTAGAAATCCCTCCAGAAAGGATATATACAAGATTCACAATATATCTATATATATATATATATATATACATAAAGGATATATACAAGATTCTCAATATATCTATATATATATATATATATATATATAAATAAAAGGAGAGGATGCCCTAAAAGCACCTTATGGATATATCTCATGAAGACACTGAAAGGCTACTAAAAAACAAGAAGGGGATGGTTTGGCCAACTACATGGGCTAAACCCTACAGTACACATGGCATAGAAAAACCGGAGAGTACAGTAGACTCACCGAGAGGACCAGATAGGTCTTACTTCCCACCTCTCCACCAAGAACCAATTCTGAAGGGATTTTCTCCCTTTTTGTCAAACAGCTCAACAATAGTTCTCAACTTCCACTCTAATGTCTATAATAATATAAGAAAGGACATGAGTTTTGTTCTTGAAAATACAAAAGTTTCCCTCTCATCCCAAATGTAGTCAATATTAGTGCGTACAAAACATCAACTTAGCAATACCACAATACCACCAAACACCAATTTGAGGAATAATCCAATTGCAGATCGTTTGGATGACCCATGCAACAGAGATGGTTCAGTTCCTTTACACGGGTCAAACAAGCCCAATATGGTGAACCAAACCACTGAGACTAACTCAATTACAGAACATGGCATTCTGGTTTCTCCAGGTTGTGCGGCTAATCCAGTTCTGATTTCTGGCTCTTGTCAACTCTCTGTCCACCGTGATCACGTGATAAATTCCATTACTTCAAGTGCTATGGATAATGGTCATCTCACCCTCCACTACCCGGAAGTTGGCGCCATTGATGCTGCTGCCCTCCAGAAGGAACAATGCCACGGCATGGAAACAGTTTCAAGAAAAAAAGGTAAACAATTGTTCACTGTGGAGCAGACTAGAAAGTCTGACCGTATTGCCTCTTCCAAATGTTTATGATGCGTGCCCTCTTCTGGAATATCAGAGGGATGAAGAAGGCTGCTGGTCGTGCAACTCTCAGCAATATTCTCCTAGACAAGCACCCTGATGTGGTTTGTATAGCTGAACCAATGGTGGAGGTAGCTGCTTTCCCTTCTTTATTTTTTAATAAACTGGGATATGATGCATGCTTTATTCATAATATTCGCACTGATAAAAACCCAAACCTATGGGTCATTTGGAAGAGGTCTCTCACCAAACCAACTATTATTTCCATGTCTGACCAGTTTATTTCACTGTGTATAAATTGGAGAAACAATTCTATTTACATAACTTTTGTACATGCGAGTTGTTTCCGAGCTTCTAGAAGAGAGCTATGGATGGCTCTTGCAGCGACTCCAATTGGCTCCTCTCCTTGGCTTGTTACAGGTGACTTCAATGCCTCCCTTTTTTCGTACGAAAAAAAGGGTCCGGGCGCCTTTAATCTTGGGTCTGCGTCTGAGTTCAATGCGGCTGTGGATGCTTGCAACCTGATTTCAGTTCCTTCTCAAGGGCATAAATTTACTTGGACGAATAACAGGAAGCATGGGAATGTTTTGGCAATTCTGGACAGGTCTTTTTGTAATGAAGAATGGATAAACCACTTTCATGACTGTTCCCAGGAGGTGATGCAGCGGTTTTCTTCTGACCATTCCCCCCTGTGCATTACCTCGGATTCAATGATGAAACCAGCAAATTGCCCCTTCCGCATCCAACGATTTTGGATGGACCATGAGGAATTTATGGATGTGGTCAATAAATCCTGGAGTGAACCTGTGGATGGCTATCCTATTTTTTCTCTTGCTCTTAAGCTGAAACGCCTCAAGCCTATTCTCAGAAGCTGGGCAAGATCAGTGTTCCCAAACCTTGATGCGGAATTAAAAGCCGCAAAAGATGATCTTCAGCAAATTCAATCTCAGATAGATTACTATGGTATTGATGACCATCTTTTTAATTTGGAAGCTGATGCTAAATCCAGATACTTGAAAGCTCTCCTTGACCATGAAAAGCTATGGGCAGAAAAAGCAAGAAATAGATGGCTCTCTCAAGGAGACCGAAACTCTAGATTTTTCCACTTATCTGCGAAAATCAGAAGGGTGAAGAACTCGATTCGCTCTCTTCAAAAAACTGATGGTACAATTACATCAAGCATGGATGATTTGGCTGTTCATGTTGAGGAGTACTATAAGGCTATCCATAAAGCCAGCCCCACCCTTGACCATGGATCGCTATTGGACTGCATTCCCCATATCCTTGACGAGCTTGACGTTAGAGGATTGGAAGCCATCCCAAATGATCAAGAGATCAAGAATGCAATTTGGGACCTGGACCCTGATAGTTCTCCAGGCCCAGACGGTTACTCTGGTGCGTTCTTCAGACATTGTTGGGAGCAAATTGGTTTTGATGTTTGCTGTGCTGTGAAGAATTTCTTCAGCTCTGGAACCCTTCCTAAAGGTATCAATAATAGCTTCTTGGTTCTCATCCCGAAAATGGAAGGTGCGACTTCTCTGGACAAGTTTAGGCCGATTTGCATGCAAAATTTTTTCTGTAAAATTTTGTCCAAGGTTATGGCTACAAGACTCTCTTCTCTCCTCCCTAAGCTCATTTCAGAAGAGCAAGGCGCCTTTCAGAAGGGCAAGGTTATTCAGACTAATATCAGCCTCGCTTCAGAGTTAACTAATCTCATGTTTGAGTGTACAAGAGGTGGAGGTATGGGGATAAAAATTGATATCCAGAAAGCCTTTGACACTGTATCTTGGAGCTTTCTTTTCAAGGTATTGAAAAAGTTTGGCTTCCCCGATACTTGGATTGATTGGTTGCATCAAATTCTTCGTACATCCAGAATTTCAGTGTTGCTCAATGGAGGTCCGGTTGGATTCTTTGGTGTTGAGCGAGGCCTACGTCAGGGTGACCCCATCTCCCCTCTTTTATTTATCCTTGCCGAAGAGGTCCTGTGTAGGGGAATCCGCCTTATGCTTCAAGACAAGAAACTACAAACCATCAAGGGTCCTCGTGGTGTCCAAATGCCAGGTTTTCTCCTCTTTGCAGACGATATTTTCTTCTTTTTAAATGGCTCCATCAAATATGTCAGACATTTCCATGACTTCCTTACAAAGTATCAGCAGTTTTCTGGTCAACAAATCAATCTCAACAAAAGTAAACTTTTTCTGGGGAATATGTCTCTTGATAGAAAGCAACTCATCTCTGATACCCTTGGAATCTCCATCTGCAAATTCCCTACAAAATATCTGGGAGTGGAAATTTTCAAGGGTAGAGTCACTCGGGAACCTCTCCTCCCGGTGATGGATAAAATTAAAGGAAGGATGGCTGGTTGGAAAGGAAAGCTCCTCTCCATGGCTGGTAGGGTGGAGCTGGTTCGATCTGTTATTTCTGGTATGCCGTCCCACAACTTCTCTGTATACTGGTGGCCTAGCTCTTTACTGAACATCATGGAGAGATGGATGAGGAATTTCATTTGGAGTGGCGATCCTGAAACAGCCAAAGGAGTTACAGTTAGTTGGGACTCAATCTGCAAGCCTAAACAAGAAGGAGGGCTGGGAATTAGGCGTCTAAGGGATGTCAATAAAGCTTTTCTCTGTAAGCAGGTATGGAATATAAGACACTCTACATCAGCCCTGTCCAGCATTATTAATGCTCGATTTTTGAAGAAAAATGGGGAGCTTAAGAAAGGGTATAAATCTTCCACCATTTGGCCAGGCCTTCGAAGAATGTGGTCTCTTGTCTCTAGCAAAGAGCGATGGGTGGTGGGTAATGGGGTCTCCATAAACTGCTGGAAAGATAGATGGGTTGACTCTAAATCTTTTCAACAAAAGGCAGGTTTGAGAGATGAGTTGTTTGCATCTTCCTCCATGACAGTTGCGGCCTTTATTGACAATAATGAGTGGAACTTCCCCACGGTTTCATCTTCTCTTCTTCAAGATTTTTTTCTCGCTGCTTCAACTATCAATATCCCTAGAGGTAACATAAAAGATACATGTATTTGGAGCCTCTCTACCTCTGGTCAATTCAGTACTTTCTCAGCCTGGAATGATATTCGCCGCCGAAATCCAAAGGTTCCTTGGCATGAGCTGGTCTGGATGAAAGGCCTCTCTCCTCGTCAGTCAACTTTTGGCTGGCGTCTGTGTCACCAGAAGCTTACTACTGATGATATTATTAGGAAAAAAGGCATCTCTTTAGCCTCCAAATGCATCATGTGCGGTCTTCATGCTGAGACTCTGCCCCATCTCTTCTTAAATTGTAGTGTTTCTCGGGTCCTTTGGGAAAATTTCTTGAACTGTTTTGGTTTTCTTTGGAAGGATCAATCCTCCATTGCTGATTTGATATCCTGGTGGAAACGAAAGCGAAGAATTTTGTCGGTAAAGGATCCTTGGGCGGCTGGTTTGATTATAGTGACCGACACTATTTGGCAAGAAAGGAATCATCGACGGCATGGTGGTAAGAGTTCGGATGCCTCTCTGCTATTCATGAAAATATTGAGAACGCTCAAGGAGTCTAATCTCAACTTAAAAGGGGTCATTCGGACTACTGCTGATCTTCTTTGCTGCAGGAAACTTGGGTTGCATGCAGTTCCAGGCGACCCTCCTTCCATTCTTGAAGTCATTTGGTGCAAGCCTCCACTCGCCTGGTCAAAGATAAACATTGATGGTAGTTCCATGGGAAACCCTGGTCGAGCAGGAGGAGGGGGTGTCATTCGAGATTCCAATGGGAAAGTTATATTCTCCTTCAAGCATTTCTTTGGCATCAGTACGAACTACTATGCAGAATTCATGACTTTTCTTCATGGTATCCGCCATGCAATGGGTCAAAGGATTACAAACTTGTGGATTGAATCTGACTCTGTGGCAGTAGTCAACTCTGTTCAAGGCAAGTCTCTCCCTTGGTTTGCCCTGCAAGAGTGGCTCTCTTTGCAGCACTACCTCAATTCTATATCCTGGAAGATTTCTCATTGCTATAGGGAAGCCAATCCTATTGCGGATTACCTTGCAAAATCAGCTGCAAAAACAGGATTATCTGGAACCATGGAGGAATTTCCTACTCATATTATTGAGGAGATTAGATGGGATTCTTTCTCCAAACCAAGATTTAGATTCTGTAGATAGCTTTGGAGGACCCTGTTGATGGCAATGCCGAAGGTGGGGTCCTTTCTTTTGCTTTGGTTTTTTCTTGGTGTACCCTTATTTCTTTTTTATTCTCCATTTTAATACAATTTTGATTTCTAGCAAAAAAAAAAAAATACTACCAAACACCAATTTTGCTACTTATTCCCATTTGAGAAAATGAGAAATTTTGAATATCTCCCCTATGGGTTATATTAAGAAATATTCCTTTATGAATTACTTTTGCCAAGTATGCCCAAATTCCTAAACTTGCATAACACATTCTCTCCCCAGCTTTATTTTACATGATTATTGTTGACATTATTTTATATTTGGTAGATATTTCAAAAAAAGAAAAAAAAAATATTATTTTGCAATCGAAGGCCTCATTCTTTTTTTACTTTTCTTAATTTTTTAATTTTTTTAATAAAGTTTGTTCTATTAAATAAAAATCATTATAGCAAGTATATACTTTTCTTGGCTGCTTTTTAATTTGAGATTTTTTTTGAGGCGGTGGGTGGCTTGTAATTGTCTGTGGTTTTTGTTTGCTGATGCTTCAGTTGCACTGTAATCTCTTTTTCATTTCCCTATTTTTTCTAATAATGTTTCATCTTTAGCAGAATTCTTTCAGCCACAAAACATTCCACTCTAAAGTGTTGCAAAGGAAGCACTCTCACGCCAGGGGCTGGCGCTTATTTTGGGCCATTCCCCTCTCCCTTCCCTCTGGGTGGACTATTTGTAGTCCATGCGCTTCATTGAACATAATTTGTCAATCAA